>NW_015165245.1:652248-715761 GCF_001447785.1 Gekko japonicus | reverse complement strand
CGGGGGGGGGGAGTTGAATCTGGCCTGTTACAGCCGGCCAGATTAACCCGGGGTTACTCTAGCCTAGGCCAGAATAACCCCTCAATAACCCCTCCGGGGTTATTCTAGGCTAGGCCAGAGTAACCCCGGGGTTACTCTGGCCGGGGGGTTAATCCGGCCTGTTACACCGGGTCTTCTGTCAGTGGAGCTCTACTTAGGCCTGAGCCAGGTGGCAGTGATTTCACCCTCTTCCTGCTCCCCATTCTAGCCTGACTCACATAACTATTACTCCAGGTGGATGCTTAGACTTTAGGAATAAACTTTTCCAGGGTTGGAAATGGATAGTGAGTCAACGGGAGAGCCAGAAAGTAGAGCAACTGTCAGTTCCTTCTGGTGACAAATCACAGGATCATCCAAGCCATAATCTGGGAAAATACACAATAGCATTCTAACATTTGCACATTTGTTTCTCCAGCACCAAAACAGATCACTCAACTCTTAACACTCTTTTAAATGCCTTCCCATTTTCACAATTAGGGAAGATAAAGAGTGCATTTCATCCATTTTCTTCTATTACACTTTGTTCTCCAATTTCATAGTTTATTCATCACAATAAATAGAAACATTTTGCATATTATGCAACCACAGGTAATTTTGCCTCATGAAGAAGGTGCATCTTCATGAAATATTACTCTGTCTTGCTATAAAAAGCTTAACGCTAGAACATTCCGCAAGATCAGCCATTTTAGCATTAGAATTATTTCTCAGAAATTATTTGTAAATGTAAACAAATAAATTCTACCCATCTGTGCCCTCTTAAAGAAATCAAATGTTATCTTTTATCAACAAAATGTAACCATCAATATTCTGTCATCTGGACTATTCTATCTCCTTTTATTGGCCCATTATTATCTCACATTTCATGGTGATAATGGCAGCCAGTACTGTACTTTCCTGAACAATCAATAAGAACATTGCTTACTCCCCAGCCAGTAACATATCACAACTCGAGCATGAATTTTCCACTTACTAGGACCTTGTGCTCATCTTATATTTACCACCACGCCGTTTCAAAACTGCCAGAGCAAAACTGAATGCTAGCCTTTGTAATATTCAGCAGAGGGTAGGAATAGTTTTCACTCTGCACTAATAAAGAGCCAGTATTTGCATGCTTGCAGCTTAGATTTCACAGTTAAATACTCCTTCCTGTGTTTCGTTGTAAGCCTCCAGACTCATTAGCACCATGCCTGGATTTCATGTAGTTTAACAACTCTATTAATTAAAAACTCTTTCAGTTTCTTTAAAATGGTATGACAATGATTTATTTTTATGAAAGTTCAGAAATACTTCATTAATTAATGAAAAATTAAAATAGTCTCTTTCTCATGATCATGGTGTCTCCCCTGCCAGGAAAAATTTGAAAATACGTGGTCAAGACTTTACAGATGGATTGAAGAATACATTAAATGAAGCCTGAACATAACTAAAATAGTGTACAATGAGAGTATCTATAATAAATGTGCAAAAGTTACATATAACATTATAAGATGTAGAAATATACTTTTACTGAGAGATGTATGGATAACCTAACAGATAATTCAAAGAGCTGGAGAGATTCTCCCATTGTATTATCATCATCATCATCATCATCATCATCATCATCATCATTTAAATTTATACCCCACCCTCCCCACAAGCGGGCTCAGGGCGGCTTACAGCGATGGCACCAATTGCCGGTAAAACCAATAAAAGAATATACGACAATACATTACAGATAAAAACATAAAAACCATAAGGTGCTATTAGTTGTACAATTCATTACTTGCATATTAAGATGGCATATTAATATGTCTACAGCTACTGAGATCCAGCTCAATGTCGTCCCAAGTCACTTGAACGAGTGAGCCAGACGGAAAAACTGAGGGCCGGGCTCATTGATGGCAATGGTGGGGTGGCTCCTAATTGAAGGCCTGGTGGAAGAGCTCTGTCTTGCAGGCCCTGCAGAACTGCAGTAGATCCCAAAGGGCCCTGATCTCCTCCTAGAGCTCATTCCACCAGTAAGTAGCCACCACCGAGAAAGCCCTGGCCCTCGTCACGACGAGCCTGGCCTCCTTGGGACCCGGAAGGGTCAACCAGTTCTGTGACCCCGACCTCGGTGCTCTCTGGGGTATATGTGAGGAAAGGCGGTCCCTCAGGCCATATAGGTAAGCACCAGCACCTTGAAACGAATTCGGTATGCTATTGGCAGCCAGTACAGAGCCTTCAGCACAGGCTGGATATGCTCCCATCTAGGTAAGCCCATCAGCAGCCTGGCCGTGGCATTCTACACTAGCTGCAGCCTCCGAATTTGTGACAAGGGCAGCCCCATGTATAGAGCATTACAGTAGTCTAGTCTCGAGGTGACTGTCACATGGATCACTGTGGCCAGGTCATTGGAGTTGAGGAAGGGAACCAACTGCCTAATCAGCCAAAGATGATAAAAGGCTTTGGCAGTGGCTGCTACCTGGGCCTCCATTGTTAAGGAGGAGTCCAGGAGCACTCCCAGGCTCCTAACCTCCAGCACTGGCACCAGTGGTGCCCCACCGAAGGTCGGAAGTGGGGTCCCCACCCGTGCACCACCCCGGCCCATGCACAGGACCTCCATCTTTGCCAGATTCAGTTTCAGCTGACTCAGCCTGAGCCAACCAGCCACAGCCTGTAATGCCTGGTCGAGATCTTCAGGACTGGAGTTTGACTGGCCACCCATCATCAGATAGAGCTGGGTGTCGTCAGCGTACTGATGACATCCGAGCCCATGACTCCGAGCTATCTGGGCAAGGGGGTGCATATAGATGTTAACTAGCATCGGGTAGAGCACTGCCCCTTGAGGCACTCTGCACTCCAGCGGGTGTCTCCTGGACTGCTGCTCCTCGAGTGCCACCCTTTGTCCTTGACCTTGGAGAAAGGAAGCAAGCCACTGCCAGGCAAGCCCCTGTATTCCCATGATGGCGAGGCAGTGAAGCAGCAACTGATGGTCGACCATGTCGAATGCAGCCGACAGGTCCAACAACAACAATACTGCCGAACCACCCCGATCCAGATGTCTCTGGAGATCATCAGATCATCAGTCAGAGCGACCAGTGCTGTCTCCGTCCCATGACCTGGGCAAATGCCGGACTGGAAGAGATCTAACATGGAAGTGTCATCCATAAAGCCCTGTAACTGTATCACCACCACCCTCTCAATTAATTTGCCCAAATAGGGCAAATTAGAGACCGGCCGGTAATTAGCCAATTTGGTCGAGTCCAAAGATGCTTTTTTTAGGAGTGGGTGGACCATCGCTTCCTTGAGTACCCCTGGGAAAAGCCCCTCTAAGAGGAACTTATTGATAATTCCCCTCAGGGAGTCTTGAAATCCCTCATGGCCCGCTTTAATGAGCCAGGAAGGGCATGAATCAAGGCTGCATGTAGTTGGGCGCACAGCCAAGAGCAATCTGTCAACTTCCTCCAGGCTGAGTGGGCAGAAATTATCCAAAACTGAAGCTGAAGATGTGCTTGGGGCCTCGAGCTCGCTCACTGTTTCAACTGTGGCGGGAAGGTCACGGCAGAGCAATAAGACTTTATTCCCGAAGTACCTCACAAATGCCTCACAGCCAATATCCAATTCCCTAGTGTTTGGTCTACCCTGCGGCAGAGCTGTTATAGACCGGATTGTTCTAAACAATTGGGCTGGGCATGATGCAATCACCACCGCGTAGTAATCTCTCTTTGCAGCTTTGACTACCATCTCATAGGATCTCATAAACATCCTATAAGATGCTCTTGTAGCTTTATCACAAGCACGACGCCACCATCTCTCTAGCCGTCTCAAGCTCTCACTTCATACATGGGAGCGGTGGCGCAGGTGGTTAAACACCTGCCAGTAACATCTATGAACAGCTGCTACAGCTGTTCGAATCCCGCCGCAGCCAGTGTGAGCAACTGGCCCACGTCCCAGCTCCCGTCAACCCAGCGGTTCGAAAGCGCCAATTAACATCTATGCGCAAGTAGATAAAATGGGTACCTAACTTAGAGGGTAGGGGGCACCCTCCCCCGCCGTGGGGGGTTGTTGGAGTGTCGAGTCCGGTGGTACAACGAAGCGGTGAGCGGCAAAACGGCTGGAAGATGGCGTCCCGGTACAACTCGAAAGACGGAACAGACGGTGGTGAAGAGGCGGAGTCGGATGACGTGAGGAGCATGGACGGTGCAGGCGTGGCGGAGCCGGAAGGACAGAGCCGAAGCCGCGCCGGAGTGTGAGGCACGTAGAAGGGGCCCTGCTGACGCACCACAAGAAAGACCGTCGAAAGAAAAATGGAGCCAGAGACTGCCAAGACGTCGAGCCGGCGAAAGCTGACCCGGGAATTCCAGTGCCTCCACTGGGTGCCGGTAGGGGTTGTCCCCACCCTGTGTTTCTGTGGCCATAGATTAGGTATAAAGGTTAATCTGTAAGACGCTTAGAGACCCCTTAGGGGGTTTGAGCGGGGTAGCAAATCGAAATAATAAATAAATAAATAAGCCGTAACTCCTGGGTAAACCAAGGAGCAAGCCTGGAGCGAGAGCGCAGAGGGTGTCGGGGAGCAATCTCATTGATGGCTGCAGAGAGCCAGCTATGCCAGTCCTCTACAAGCTCATCCAATGATCCACCAGGGGGCATCGGGTCCATCTGGCTCCACGGGCGAGCAAAACATTGGGTCCATCTGGCTCCACGGGCGAGCAAAAATACACTCACCGCCTAAACAGGGTTGGGGCGGCACATTCAGGTGGGCCCTCAGGGCATGGTGGTCTGACCATGGGACTGCCAAAGCAGTAACTCGGTCCACTGTTACCCCTGCCACAAAAATCAAATTATGCGTGTGTCCAGCTCAGTGAGCGAGGGTCATTACATATTGGGAGAGTCCCAGTGCCACCATGGATGACACCAGGTCCGCTGCCTGAGTGGAGGTCGCATCATGAAGTCACACAGCACTATCAGTCTAAGGTGCTCCAATACCCAGCCTGATACGGTCTTGATCAGGGATGGTAGGCTATAAGCCAGTGCGTTAGACAGTCGGTACACCAGCCAAATCGCCATACTCCCCCCTGTCTCCTATGCCAGGCTCGCACACTCAATGCCCGTGATCTTTGGCGACGGGAGCGCCCTGAAGGAGTAAGTTTCCCAGACAGGGGTCGTTTCGTAGAAAAAGAGCTAGGGGAACTCATTAGCATAACTCATTAGCATATGCCACACACCCTGACATCACCAGAAGTGTGTCATAAGGCCACACCCCCTGACATCACCGGAAGTGTGTCATAAGGCCACACACACCGCCCCCAACGGTCCCAGCCGCCGCCGCCGGCCTTGCAGCTGCACTGCCGAGCCCCATGAGGGGCCCGGCGGTGGACCTGCAAGGCCAGCGGGAGTGCAAGGAAGCCCCGTGAAGGCCCTCCCTGGCCCCAGGCAGGCAGGGGTGGGGAGAGGCAGGGAGGAAGCAACTTACCCTCTCTCTTCTCCTGCCTCCTCCTGGCTGAATGAGGGCCTGAAGCGGGGCGGCCAGAAGCAGGGGGCGGGGCTTCGTCATGTGCCCCCCCTGTACCTCACCCGGGGGAACTGCGATCCCCCACGATCCCCCCCCAAATGACCTCTGCTCCCGGATGAATATAGCCACTCCTCCCTCCTGCCCCCAAGTCTGTGATTGGTGAAGGACCGCGAACCCGGGAGGGGCAAGCTGGGAGAGAGCTACCGTATTCCCATCCCACACCCAGGTCTTGGTCACGTTTGTATGTTTGTATGTATTATTGTATGTATGTATTATTGTATGTTTGTATGCATTATTGTTTGGTTTTGTTTGTTTGTCTTTGTTTGTTATAAAAATAAAAATTATTTACAAAAAATAGTCTTTTTCTTCCAGGGTATATTGGATATAACATTCTATGAAATATTATATCAAAGTATTGTGAATTTTGCACTATAAAACTAATATTAATTGGTAGTTTATTAATTTCTGTGCATAATTAACCTGGGATTATTATGTATCAAAAATGCTAGCCAGCTCTGGGTTGGGACATTTCTGGAGATTTGGGGTCAGAGCCTGGGGAGGGGAGGATTTGGGGAGGGACTTCAGTGGGTTAGAATGCCATACAGTCCACCCTCCAAGTAGCCATTTTCCCCAGGGGAACTGATCTCTGTGGTCTGGAGATCAGTTGTAATTCTGGGAGATCGCCAGGCCCCACCTGGAGGTTGGCAACCCTAGTACCATCTTCAAAAGTAAAACATTGCTGTCTTTAAACACTTGGGAAAGGCAGTATATAAATCTAATAAAATAAAAATAAATTAATTAATTAAAAGTATGTCCTTGATTTGTCTTTTGCTCTACTTGTTTCTGCTTGTTTCTCCTTATATATACCCAGCAGATCTATTTATTTTAATCTAGTTTTTATTTTGAATACATCTCAAATAAGACACTGACCCATAAATCTAGAATTTGGTATGGACAGCAGTGTAATCTAATATGAAATATAATCTTTATAATGTGCCTTGTTCTCGAAAGTTCACAAGCTTAGAGCTGATGGTTGCAGATTTAAAACATACATCAAACTTCTGTTCTTCCACTGTATATTCTGCCAAGTACTCACAAAATGTTCTGACCTGGATAGCCCAGGCTCCAGGCTAGCCAGATCTCATCAGATCTCAGAAGTTAAGTACAGTCAGCCCAGGCTAGTATTTGTATGGGAGGCTTCCAAGGAATACCAGGGTTGTGACACGGAGGCAGGCAATGGCAATCACCTCTGAACATCGCTTGCACTGCAAACCCCCATGGGGTCAGTTTAAATCAGCTGTGACTTGATGGCACTTTCCACCACCATTCACAAAATATTCCGGGGGGGTTGTCCGGAGAAAAGTATGGCAGGGTCAGCAAAAGAAGTCTTCTCCATCTTAAGTACTTCCTTCCCAAAATGGGGGAGCAGGGAGAGAATGGTCTTCTGACTTGAAGGCAACATGAATCAAGGAAGCAAGAAAGGAGGTCCACAAGGAGTAAGGGATAGCCAGAAGTGGTCAGTAGGAAAATGGCTAAACAAACTTCCTGTGGAAATCTGTAGTATACAACTCAACAAACTTTCACAGCTTTGACATGGACTCACGCATAGGATTTCACAGAAGCTCACCTCCAGGTCTCAGTACCCAGGGGAGCTCAATCCTCAGTTGTGGCAAACATCATCACTTTATACTCTAGGGCTAAAGCTCATAAACACTCACATTAAGGGAAACAAAATCATCCCTGGAAACATCCCCACCCTTAGCCCACTCCCCAATAGAAAGGGATAGGCGAAAAGGAAGACTATCTTACCACCAACATGAGCAAGCCAGCTTCTTCTCTTTCACAGCCTCGACTTACCCAGCCCACGTGATGCAGAGGCACCTGGTTTGCTTGTGGTGGCAGTTCACTCATCCTACTTGGGGCCAGGGCAGCCAGCTTACTTATAGTGGCTGCAAGGGCCACCTCTCACTTGGTGTTAGGGTGGCCCTGGCAGGTGGAGGTGCCCCCCCAGGCCATCAGGAAAAATTCCAGTGGGCCTTAATAGCCAATCTGCCCTGGCTCACATTGTTCAATTGTCATGTTCACAACTAAAAAATGGAGCCAGCAGACAATCTTGTAAAACAAACAGAAAGCTATTCCCCTCTACATGTTTCAAGTATATATAGGGATAATACTGGATGCATTGCATCTTGATATACACTATAATGTATAGTTTCCAATCCAAACATGCAAAAACTGCTTCAGTTGTCTCCTTGTTTGAATGACTTTAAAATTTGTCATTGACTATGTTTTGTAAATCAATAATCAGACAATTTCCTCCCAATATTAATGTGCAGTATTAAGGTGCAGTCTAGATGATACTGTTGTCACAGATCTAGTTTTGTTTTCATGTGACACATTTATTCATTTATAAGAGTTAATAAGTGCATTTGGTAGCTTACCACCTCATGAATCCATCTGAATAGTTCCATGACAATTTTGTGTGACCTTTTTTGTCCATGGCATTTAGGAAGTTTTCATTATGCTCTTGGGAAAGAAGAATTTCTGTATCTCCTGTACATAGAGTTCTGGTTCTAAATGTTATGAAGGATTAGATACTATCTACCCATCAGTGTGTATGTCCTGTCTTTTCAAAGTACTGGCTTCTATATCTTCCTGTAGAAACCCTGACTGTTCCCTGGAAGGCCAGATAATGAAAATGAAGCTCAAATACTTTGGCCACCAAATGAGAAGGGAGCACTCACTGGAGAAGACCCTGATGCTTGGAAAGATTGAAGGTCAAAGAAGACGGGGACGGCAAAGGATGAGATGGTTACACAGTGTCAAAGATGCAACGAACATGAAATTGAGCCAACTTCAGAGGACGGCGGAAGACAGGAAGGCCTGGCGGGAGCTGGTCCATGGGGTCGCGAAGAGTCGGACTCGACTGTGCGACTGAACAACAACAAAAAGAAAGCTTGCAGTGCCATGAGATATGGAGGCTCTGGAACTCCAAGAGAGGGGTGGTAGAAAAACATGCCACAACGTAAAAGTTTTATTTCAAAAACAAAATTCTTTTCCAGCACACAATACAGATTAATTTTTGTAAAAAATTAGCACTCGAAGCAAGTACTCTTGCTACGCATCATGTCACCACCTAAAAGGTAGCAAATTGTACCATGTAGACCAAGCCTCAATCTGCCTTTCTTCCTTTCTACTTGCATTTCCTTCTGCATATCTTTTATCTTACAGTGTACTGCATTAATTGTAGTTGTACATTTGAGTTTACATAAAATGAAGATAACCATGAAAAATGGTTAAAATCTTCTGACAGGCAACTCTCTTGTGGTGTCTGTTTATACAATGGGTATGCCAAGCACATCAGCTGTCCTTAAGCAGAACTGTCAGATCTCCAGTTATACATTCTTCTCTGTTGTAATCCAAAAAGGCAGCTTGCATAAAGTGGTCCATCATTTTATCAGTGTCTATGGAGCCTTTGATGAAGTAATTTAAGCCCAAATGGATGAAACAGATTCAAACCTCCCTTTGAAAAATTTAATGAAAAGGTTTCAGTATCGATTGACACCAGCAATCAAAATACATGGCAATGAAAAGGAAATTAGTATGCTGTCATATCCATTACTGCTTTTCCTAGTTTGAATTTCTGGATTTAAATTTTATTTGTAAAACTGTGACCTGGAATATTTGTTAGTGTTAACTGCCACATTCAAGTTTATTAAATTAGTTTGTGTGGAAAGTGCAGGATTTAAGAACATGAGCAGGCCATGTACTGGCCCTACAATATTCTGCCCACATGAATTGTTTTATCTGATTCACCAAGAATATTTTATTCCCCCATCTCATTATTCCCACTCTACAGTAATTTGTATGGCCATTCTGCCCTCTATCACTTGCAAGCAATCATTATTTTCAAACAGCAGAATGCTCATCTTTCTGTTGGGAAACGTGTGGAGGGAGGGCCTATATTTTGCAAGATTCGTAAAATATTCACGGCCAAGATAAACATGAAAGTGGCCATAGGGCCAACCCATGGCCACCAATGCCAATTGAGAGGAGAATTTAACCATTTTAAAATTGTTGTAAGGCCCCAATCCTGATTGGACCCATGGCAACAGGCAATCTTGTTTCCCCTTCTGTGCACTGTGATGAAAGAACCCGACTCCATAACTAACAGAGACCAATGTCTGTAAACCTTAATTGTGCAATCTGGAACCTTAATTTTGTGGTATCCAGACTGGATGATTTGGGACTATGCATATTGGACTCTATGGCTCTTCTGACAGAATCGCTTTTCTGTCAACAGGGGAGTGGTTTTTCCTAGTTCCCTTTTCCCACTGCAGAATTTGCCCCCCACATAGGGTTGTCAGGTCAAGTTTGGGAAACTCCTGGAGATTTGGGGATAGAGCCTAGGTAGGACAGGGACCTCAGGGAGGTACAATGCCATAGAGTCCACCCTCCAAAGCATCCATTATCTCCAGGGCAACTGATCTCTGTAGTCTGGAGATGAGCTGTAATTCCAGGGGATCCCGAGGTTCCACCCTGGCATCCATACCCACACACTGTTTCAGGAGAAGAATTTTGAGGGACATAAATGGCTGCAGTGATAGCAGGAAACCAGGAAGCTGCCTTCCTCTAACATGACTCCACTTACACTGCTTAGTATCCAAGCATTTCTATGTTGGCCTTAGTCAAGTATTAGCTGCAGGCTCCGAATAGTAAGGGGTAGCTCAGGTTTACAAAGTAACGTGATGCTACTATCCAGTGGATAGAGAATTTGATCATTTGTATGGGGCTTGTGCCTTTACAATATGCATGTACATCTATAAAGGAAAATGTCTTGTTGTCAGCTAAGCTGCCAATAGTATGGTGTCTGTTTCTCTTTACTGTGCATTCCTTCCCTTGCACTTAATTGCCTCTTAGCTGCAACGCATATCTCTCAAGGCCACTGGAGGAGTTGCTGTGTCTGGAAGTCGAGGGAAGCTTCTCACCTACCCTGCTTCTGCAGTCGTTAGTTCTCAGCCAAATGCCCGCGCGCAGGAACCCACCTAATTGGGTAATACGTGGGGGGGTGTATACGAATGCCCTATAACCTATTATGTGCATAGATCACCCGCCATTCCTAACAGTGTTCATGTTACTGCATCTATGGCTTTTCAATAAAAGTAAAACCTTCCTGGAAGCGTGTACTTCGTTGTTTTGCTGTGGATCCTCCTGACACTTGTGAAGCAATCTGTATTGTGCAAGACGTTTCTCGTATCTGGCACAGTAGCACTCTGGTTTTACTTTGAAGGGAGAGATTCAAATGTTGAAGGAAAAGTTCCTATAGTATTCAGTGGTACAGTGTATGTGTTGTATTAGTAAATCACCAATTCAGTTCCTGGAGAGCTAAGGCAAAAGAGCTTGGTCACATTTTCAACATTTCAAGTTTATTGTTACCTAGCAGCCAAAAGGCTGTGTGCACTTACAACAAAATAAACTTGGCTCATGTTTGGTACTTTTTGATGAGCCTTCATGTATTACAAAAACCTCTGCCCAAAGTCTTAGGAGAGCTGGAACTGAGACGAATTGCTATCAGAGCTGGTAGTACTTGATTAGATCAAAGGTTCGAAAACTCTGTCAAAGCAAGTCTCTTCAAGAAAAGAAAGAAAAAACTTTACTGTAGCCTGTATGGACAGGGCAAGCTGACTTGTCTGATAGGTGGATCTAGGTGGATCAAGGCAGATACAAGATAAAAGTATTTATTTACAAAATTTAGACAAAATGTGTACCCCACCTTTCTGCTCTCCTCAAAACTACGAAGGAGGATACTAGACTAAAAACATACATAATAACAACACATTTTAAAAACCAGTAAAACTAAACAAACACACATAATTAAAGCAATTAAAACCAGGCAAAAATACACATAAATATACATAAAAACAACATGTAAAACATTGGGCAGGAAGGAGGGATCACCGAAAGAATGCCAGATGAAAGAATGCAGCAAGAACAGGTAGAAGGCAGCAAGAACAAAAGAGAACAGGAATAGAGAGTTCTGATGCCACAACTGAGAAAGTCCTCTACTGGGTTGCCTCCCCCCTAATTTTAGAAGGTAGGGGAACCCAAAGTTAAGCCCTTGAAATGACCCTAGCAGTTGGGTAGGTTCTTATTTACATGTGTGTGGTGTGTGTGTGTGTGTGAAATTATTGTAAAGCTAAATTTCACAGATACAAATGTTTACCATCTGATGAAGCTACTGCCCCTGGAGTTAACAGCACAGGTAACATAAAATTAACAATCCTTCTTTGTGGCAGTACTACCTGAGGTGTTTTCATGCATTGTGATACTTTTTCTAGAAAGTAATGCAGCACATATATTAATAATTCCATATAATGGAAATCCAGCAATAAAAAAAGATATGGACTGTAGACATGAGTGAGAAGAAACCAGCTAACCGGAGGAAGAAAATCCTTGCATCATATCAATACATGTTTTCAACCTGAATTATCCATTGGTCTTGAAATACATATTGAAAACACTTCACAAGGCTCCATTTTAACCAATCAAAAATCCTGATTTCCAACTGTATAACTGTATTGCAAAAGCATACTACCGGCACATTGATTAATTCATTATTAACTTAGTTACCTCCAGCAAGTATAGTAAAATATTAGATTTTACATAAGATCTGACATCAAAATATTGTCCAAAGAAAGGATTTATTTATCTAACAAAGATCTTTCTCCAACTTGATGAATCTGGTTACCACTGTATGCTATACTATATCTCTGTGAAGCAGAAACAGAATTTCATAAATAAATCAAGAATTGTGGTAAAGTCATACTGTGGCCTATAAATCTAATATCTAAGTTATGCAGCATTAGAGACACCCATGCTTTTTTACCAATCTTATTTTCATATACTTTCTTGGTAGCAAAATTAATATGCATCTAATCATTCTGATGTTAATTAACATATATCTACTGACAGGTTTTAATATCATTATCAGTAAAGACAATACTGGGAGTTACAGCAAGGTATAATGGCTGCAGAAAATTCCACATATTTCTGAAAATGTGCTTCAAATCAACTTCTCAGCCACTGCAGTAGCAGTATTTTCTCTCAAAGTTACCTAGGACTTCTCTAGTACATTGTTTTGCATTTCATTATACCTTAACATCCCTGACCTGTAAGTTCTTCATGATTCTTAAAAGGTTTTGTGTCAGCCTTTTCTCCTTTATCTCATTCCTCTTTCAGTCTGAAAGTATGTCAGTATCATTTGTTTTGCCTTTGAGAAAGGAACAGCAATATTAACCAAGGGCAAATATCCGCAAGAAAGGATATATTGCTGAAGCTACTCATTCTTCAAGGAAAATAGTTTAAGATTCTTTGTATTGAATTGTTATAACTTACCATCACTGCTTTTGCTTCCATGAAAAAAAATAAAACAATCTTTCTTTTTTGGTAATTAAACTTCTGGAAAAGTTGCTTTTTAATGCCTACAGAAGTTAAATAGCAAAGAACGACTGTTTCTTTGATGTGAAAGATGAAAATGGTGTAGTGGTATAGTAGTTAGGAGCGCGGACTTTAATCTGGGAGAACCGGATTTGATTCCCCACTCCTCCACATGCAGCTGCTGGTGTGACCTTGGGTCAGTCGTGGCTCTCTCAGAGCTGTTCTCTCAGGAGCAGTTCTCAAAAGAGCTCTCTCAGCCCCACCTACCTCACAGTGTATCTGTTGTGGGGAGGGGGAGGGAAAGGAGATTGTAAGCCCCTCTGAGACTCCTTCGGGTAGTAAAGGGTGGAGTATAAATCCAATCTCTTCTTCTTCATCATCAACCATTTCCAAGGTATTTTAAAAATACCGAAAAAATATTGGCAATACAGTCTTGCTTTATTAATTATTTTAAAACAAAAAAAAAAAGTCCAGGCACATTTTACAGCTTGTAAACACTGTTGGCACAATCCTGCTAACTTTAAGGGAGGTTCCACCATAGTCAAGAACAGTAATAATAATCTTTGGCTGGGTTGTGTCCTATTCAAGTCCATCACTCCATTGTCATTGTTGTATTCAGTGGGGCTGTATTCGTGGACATGGATTCATGGATTCAGTTGTATTCATGGATACATGGACCTCTGCATGTTCAATCCCTTCTATGAATCAGGACATATTCCTTCTGTATATACAGGGAATCTGCTGAACATGTCCCAAGCAACTGGGAGGAAAGAACAGAACATGATGTTATTTGCCAACATTGTGTATTTGTTAAGAGTGTCAAACTAGGATCGGGGTGACCCAAGTTAAAACCCCTACTCTTCCATGGAAGCTTGGTGGATGACCTTGGGCCAGTCACACACTCTTAGGCTAACCTACCTCATAAGGGTTTTGTGAGGATAACATGGAGAAGAGGAGAATGATGTAAACTGCTTTGTGTCCTCACCGGGGAGAGAAGTGGGCTATAAGTGAAGTAAATAAAATAAACATGTGCATGCTCAGGACACAAAGCACAGAGCAGAGTTGGGGGGTGCAAACTGGCCTGCTTGCACATGTTCACCTCACATAGGCACAGCGGTTACAAGTGTACAATCCACAGCAACTGGCAAAGTTAGTTTGTGATCATATGTATGGAACATACAGTTTGTATGCATGTCAGAACTGTTTTCATGTGAAGCAAGTGCACATGGGCAGGGATGGCACCACCATGCTTGGTCACCAGCAGGGGAAGTGGCCAGCATGCTCACAACCTTGGTTTTTGTAGACTTAGCTTTTGCATTCCAGCTTTTGCACATGTTGACAGCAAGCACGATATGACCCCAAATCTCTTTTGAGTACTCTGCCACATAGTCACCCCAGTCCATTACATTTTATTCTATACAAGGACACCGGTACAGGATCCCAGTCAAAAACAGAACTCAGAATGTAATCTCATGCCTCTTAATCCACTTTCAATCCACTTCAGTGCACTTTCCAACTGGATTTTACTGGAAAGTGGATTGCAAGTGGATTGCAAGTGGATTATTTAGTGTGTGTGACCGCAGCCAATATGACTTGTCCATAGCTACTTTCTCAGGCCAAGTCTGAGTCAGGACTTACTGCTGCTCCAATTTTAACATTTCCCCCCTTTGTTGCTATGCTATGCAACTAGTTCCAAAGAGTTAATTAACTGCAATGAACACCACATACTAGATATGAAAACCAAACCAAATACAAGAAATCCAAAGGTGGTTTGTTTTTTTCTTGAAAGATGTGTTATTATTCATTAATGGCAACACATCTTTTCTCGCCATTTGTTTTAGCTTCATTATTTACCAGGATGCTGCATGTTCACAAAGCAGTGCTAGCCTCTGCCATCCTACGCTCAAGCTGTCTTTATAGCTTCTTATATATCTTATGAAGGGAAGTTGAAAGGAGGTAAACAAATCAATATTTAACTCACATAACAGGTTTGTAAGGAATCTTGATAAATAAGGGACACATATATGAGCTGGTGAGCAAGTAGATTAATAAAACGTTTGTATTACTAATTCCTAGGAAAATAATTTCAACCCCAACATGATTTGTAACACATGAAAGAAGGAAATTTGTTTGCAGTTTCATTTTCTCAAGCAGAAATTATTTATCGAAAATCCACTGGTGAATCAGAATTTTGGACTCTTCTAGTTGTGATTCACCTCACTCAGTATTTTAGCAAAACTTTGCTTACATTCAAGGCCTTGCATATTTTCAGTCACAATGTTTTACATGTTTGGGTTTTGTGCATCAAGGACTTTATAGTTTTAATGTTAAATAAGTACTCTTCATTCATTTTGGTTCACACTGTGCTTTGGGTTTTGTAGTCTTAGTTTTTGCATTCTAGCTTTTGCACATGTTGACAGCAAGCACAATATGACCCCAAATCTCTTTTGAGTACGCTGCCACATGGTCACCCCAGCATTACATTTTATTCTATACAAGGACACCCGTAAAGGATCCCAGTCAAAAACAGAACTCAGAAATGTAATCTCATGCCTCTTATTTAAAAAGACTCTAGACAGATACACACAAGTTAGTTTGGTTCCATATTCCATGCATTTATATTTATCAGGTGAGATAATGCCTGTATCAACTGGAACAAATATTTCTGATAGCCCTATACAGGGGTCATTTCGTAGAAAAATAGGTGCAGGAGTTTATTTACATAACTTATTAGCATAACTCATTTGCATATGCCACACACCCTGACATCACCGGAAGTGCCAGGATTACAGAGGGAAAGACACTATCCAGGGCCCGATCTGGCAGAGAGGGGCACACTTTTCCCTGCTGTATTTGTACAACAAGGTTAAGGGGAAACGGTGGAGACAGAGGTTCTAATGAAAGGCTTTCACCCTTCAGCAAAACTCAAGCAAGGACAAGCTGTAAACCAAGGAAGAGGGAGCAGAGTTCAAGTGTGCAAAAGATGGGGGGAAAACCCATCTCATCTGTGGGAGGAGAAACTTCTCAGCAACTTGGCCATGGCAGCTTCACAGCAAGGTTGCCAGCCTCCAGGTGGGCCCTGGAGATCACCTGGAATTTAAATTGATTTCTAGACCACAAGAACTGGTTCCCCCAGAGAACATGGCTACTCTGGAGAGTGGACTGGACTCTATGGAATTATACCCAGCTGAGGTCCCTCGCCTCCCCAGGCTCCACCCCCAAATCTCCAGGAAGTTCCCAACCCAGGGTTGGCAACCATCTTTCACAGCCAGGCACCTGAGCGCCCCCCCAGCCCTTCGCTCTTCCTGCACCTCCGGGAAAGACAGAAAGGGACATCTCTTCCCCAGCCCGTTTTAATACCCTGAAGATGAATATATTTCACAAAGCACATTTAACATGGTGAGGTGAGTGGGGCTGAGAGAGCTCTGACACAAACTGCTCTTTCAGGAACAGCTGTGCCAGAGCTTGTGACTGACCCAAGGTCACACCAGCAGCTGCACGGGGAGGAGTGGGGAATCAAACTCGGTTCTCCCAGATTAGAGTCCGCACACTTAACCACTACACCAAACTGGTTCTCTCCCGGCTAGCTTGAGAACACAGGATTTATAACCCCAAATGAGTTTTGCAGATTGGATCGACTGCTATGGGCATATTTCCCACAAGATCTGGAAGGTGGTGGTGGGGAGAAATAGATTTGCATGCTACAGTACAAAGAGGGAAACCTGTCTTTGGATGCTCCGCTCTGGTTGATGCATGTGGGGTTTTCTCTTTGGACAAAGAGTAACCCTCTTACCAGCTAGAAAGCTACGGGTATATATGGCTCTAGAAGGGGAAACTGTACAACTTCACGGTCCATCAATGGCAATGCACTTCTAAGGGGAGAAAAATGCTTCTTTGCAAAGAATAGCTTCATAATTGGGCAGTCATGGAAACAGAAGTGGATTATTAATCTAGGCGCGTGTATAATTAACTAATAAATTACATTTATATAAATTATATTTATATAAATAAATTGTGTAGGTGTGCATACACACATGGATACATTATATTATAGGTGGAATTTGCCCCTGCGACTCCAAGGCGCCCCCCTCCATGCGCCGGTGGCCATAACATTTTAAAGAGCCCCTCCCAAGAGCTGGGGGAGCCAGGATGACCTCTCGGGTGTGATCACACATCACACACAAGAGGTGGAATTTGCCCCTGCGAGTCCAAGGCTACCACCCCGGGGCTCAGGGAGGCGGGGGAACGTTTTGCCCCCCCCACGTGTCCCAACTGATGGCTGGTGGGAGCAGGGGCGGGGCTTATGTGGGCTTCTGACTGGCAGAACGGTGCTCCGGTGCGTTCCAGCAGGAACCGAGGCCTGGCCCTATACAATTTCAATCTGATGGCCAGTCCACAGAATAAATACTTTTCTCCTGGATCAGACTGAAAATGGCATGTGCCAGATAAAAAGATTACTTTTCTGTAAATCTCAAAAGAGGTTTTAACTTTTCAAATCAACCACAATAACAGCTGCAATGTTTTGTTCCCTTAGTTTGCCATACTAAGGCTGCGGTCACATGGAGCATTAGCCATGCTACTGAGACGGATGATAGGCAGATTTTCCGGGCGTGATCACACCGCAACATCTGGGAAGCGTAGAGCTCCCATGGTGAACCCGAAGCTTCCCGCCGAAGATGCGGAGTTAATTAGTACCTCCGAGGTACTAGTTTCCGGAAACCACGGGGCAAGGGCTGGCATCTGATCGCATTTCCGGTGGTAGTCCGTGGCATCTGGCGCCCACCCATGTCCCGTCGCAAACAGGGTTTTTCCCCCAAAGTCTCCACAGGATGCGCACAAGCACCCAACGGCGCATGCGCACGAAGAGGAAAGCTAAAGTTCCATTGCTCCACAGAATCGTGCATGCCATTGGTGAGATCACACCGTGCCACTTCTTTGCCGTGCCGCAGGATTGTCGTGTGAGCGCCACCTTGCCCCTACCCACGGGACCTCGATGGGATGTGTGATCGGGCGGCCACACATTATTTTGCTCCGGGCCCAACTGCCTCACTTCCCCCGCCCCCCTCATTTTATGGCCCGTGTGACCGGGACCTAAGAAATGCTGGAATTCAGCCTTGCAGCAAGAGCAATTCAACTTTCCAGTTACTGTTCAGGATCTAAACACATATGTTGGAAGTTCCATGTATGGAGAACCCATTTTTTTTAAAGAAATCACTTACCAAGTGTGCAGGGTCCCACTGTGGATTGGACCCATTGCTCAAGGGAAGTGGTACAAAATGTGATCAGGACAGTGGCCCCATTGTGAACATGGCATCAGGACATTGGCCCCATTGTGAAATCCATATGTACTGTTATCATGGTACATACGTTTTCACAATAGGGAAAATAACAGTCCCCTGCAGGGATACGGAGCTCCCTCTCCATACACCACTGTCCCAATCTGAATTGTGTCTTGTGCACCTGCTGAGTGATTTAAACAAGAACAACAATCCACTAGAAGGGAGCTCCCGGCCGCCGCCGAAGGCCGGCCTGGCTAGGCTCGGCTCCGCGCCCGCCTCCTTGGTCACATTTAGTTAGAATCAAAACATGAAATCAGTAATGGACCTACCAACTTTAACACATAGTTTGGTGTTTATGGTTATCTGAATAAGTATCCCTGTGTGAGGACTCTCAATAGCCACCATTTGAAATATGAAAGATCTCAACTAAAAATAACAGCTATGACTAGGGAGAACAAGCTCTACTCTAATCTCTTTTGTCTGAAATGGTTATCGTTGGTTCAGGGTGTAAAATGCCATCTTGCCACTAATATATCACCAGTATGGCTGGAAGCTCTGCTCCAATTATTGCACTGACTGCTGTTTGTGAAAACCAATAGGACAACTCCTTTCTTTCTATATAGAAGTGAAAGCCTAGGAAGTGATGGTTAAGGCTAGGGAGAACCATCTTATTCTTTCCCTTGAAGGATGACACAGCAGAAGACAGTCAGTGAATCTGACCCATCATCTTGGGTTGGTGGAGTCAATTGATTTGCTGTAATAAAATACAATCTTTTCATTTAACATTGACTAAATCACAATAATAATTTGTTAAATAGTCATATTAAATATTAAAATATTGGCATTGTATTCTACATTGAATGGATGCCTAACAGGGAAACATCAAAAACTGGGTAGATTTGCATTTGTATCGAGTCATAATTTTGAGTAGGCTTCCTGGCATTTCATTTGGTTTTGTGCAGTTATTATAATCAAAAGATCAGGGTCCAATCCATTATGCAATGTATTCAGTGAGCTTTAGACTTAAAATGCCACATCTCAAATTACTTTTCAGACTGAAGGATGCCTCAAAACTGTTGTGATATGCCTTGGGTTCAAAGAGAAAAAGGAGTCAGAAATAGTTGTGGGCTACTGAAAGCTTTTAGACCCATGTGAGATAGATCTTTGGATCCCAGTCAACTCATTTCTGAATAGATGAGGAAGAGAAATAATAAAGAGGCATGCAGGTACTTCAGATTACACTTTTTGGAGTTACTTCTTTCTTCTTGTATGATTCATAAATAACCCCCTAGGGATCAGATACCAAAAGAAAAAAGATTTAATTTGAAAATATATGAAGAGTAATGTTCCAAATTAATAAAACTAAAAGTAAGAAATTTCAATCTCGATACTGTTGACTGCATTCAAAAATTCAGTGTATCAAAAGAAGTTACTCTTGAGAACCAAATGGAAGAAATGTTGTTCAGAACAACACATTACAAGGCAAACATAGAAGCCTGGATGTAACCTTGCCTTTGATCAAGTTGCAGGCATTTCTGCTCACCCAAGGAGGGAACTGGCCATTTCTTCTTCCAGATGCAGCCCCCCATCCATATCCCACAGCAATCCTGAGGGCCCCCCAACATTCAGGAATGACTCTGAAGCCTAGAAATTAAGATCCATTCTGCAAGCAGAATCCCACTCATAGTCCTTAAGATCAAACCCAGGAGCCCCAGTTCTGAGTCTGCCTCCTAATGCTAAGATAGGGACTGAAACATTTGCAGGAGAGAGTCAACAGATGGAAGAAGGTGCTTAAACCTTCAGCCAGTCACCAGTTCTCACTTGCAAACGCCTCAAAACATTTTAGCTCATTTTTTCCCCCTCAGCTGGGCCTGAGATCAGAAGTTAGGATTTTGTGGAGAAAATGTATGGGTGACACCCTCCCCCCTCCCCCTCACCTTCTGATTCTCCCCTGCACTTGTCTCTCTGGCACTGTATTCATGTTACCTCAGCAAATACGGTTTGGGGAATAGACATTTTCCTGTGTAACATGCTGCTCTGCCGTTTCAAAACAAGCATTAGACCTACAGGAAGCTATTCCTTAACATTAATACAAATGTAAGTGTTTGGTTCCACTCTTATTCTGCATGCATGGAAACCTATAGGTTGGTTCTGGACAAAGAAAATTGCTGTAAATATGGAATCCAGACAAATGTTCTTGTGCGTATTTCAGACAGCATGATTTCCCTAAGACTGGCACTGTGGGACAATGATAAAAATGATTCATGCTTTTCATCTAACAGTTCTCCCTGGTCATATATTTATCAGACAAGCTCTTTCTATAATTTTTGGTCTTCATAATTAATCAAAGTTTGCCTTTAACTGCAAGACAGATTGGAAATGTATGAGGGGAGAAATGAATACTTATTTTAAAATAAAGCTCTTGTAAAGAAAAAGGCTTTCAATAATAATGGAACACCCTAGAAAAATCTTCTGCCTTGATCTATTACTTGGCAATACATTCCTAAGAAGTATAAAATGCCCACAACTAAGCCAAGAGGGACCTTATGCTTTCTTAAAGAAATTTGTGGGGCCACACCTTCCTTTCCCATCTAACCAGGATTTGATGACTGTCTTTGTAGCCTCAATGGTGGATAATTTCAAGGTTCTGTTGATGGGAGCCATCCTTGAAGCTTATTTCGGAGCTCTGGTTGCTGTCAAATGCAACATAAGGATCATCACCAGGATGACAATATCAGTGCTTTGCTGCTTGCACTAGCTACTTACATGTTTCTGTTTGTAATTGCTGGCTCTTACTCATTTAGTATGGGTCCTAACCTTACAGACTGCCTTCTTTTTTACTTCCATTATTGACTCTGTGATGCTGCAGGAATACCCTTTTAATGGTTTCACAAGCACATCCAAAGCAGAACATCCGGAGAGAACAGTCCCACATTCTGAGTAATAATTTAGCAGGCAAAACTTAAATTAATATCTGCTTTGGAGCCTGTCAGAACATGAGGTTCAGTATGCCTTAAGCATAACTAGTTTATTGTCTCAGAACACAAGCAGCACCAAAACAGGAACTCCACTGACTTCAGACACCCCCCAAAATTACAAGATCTGAAGAGATCCCAACCACCCCAACTAAAAGGCACAAAACCCTCCTGACATACATAACAGTCCTTCCCACTTAACCAACACAGTCCTTCATCCAACAAGGTTATATTCTTTCACAGTGAGGTCAACAGGTTCTCCTGCCATGTAAACGGTCTCCCCAGTGATCTTTCTTCATTACCTTCTATAGACAGTGCCACATTAATAATCCCAATGGCTGATGGCTCTGGTAGTGAAGTAGATGATTCAGGGGATATAGCAGGAAGAACATCAACCCCAGACTGCTTTACAGTTGGTGCATCCAAGGACTCTGCTAACGTCTCTCTCCTGGCCCATGATCACCTTCTCAGCTGATCTACATGCTTATGCCAACTGGTCCATCTGCACACTGAACCTTATAGGATACTGGCCCAGTGACCTCAGTGATGGCGGAAGGAATCCATCTTGATCCAGATCCAAAGTTCCCTTCATAGACCAATTCCTGAGGTACAAGTGAACGAAAGAATTGTGCTGATAGAGCAGCATCCAAGGCTTGTTCATGTTTTTCTTCTAGGTTCTCAGTTAAATTCAGTTGTAGATGTTCAAGACATGTTTTGAGATGTCACCCCATAAGCAACTCAGCAGGACTGACTCCTATAATTGAACAGGGAATATACATGTTGAGCAATGAGAAATCTGGCAACAAATGTTGCCCAATCACCTCCCACAACCCACTTCAGGCACCATGCATTCAGCCCGACTGTTCCTGCAGGGGTGGCATGGAGCAATTATGTCATGGACCAGCATGCAGACTCTTCCTCAGAGAAGAAGGCTGAAGACCCGAAAAAGGAAGGAGCCGGACACTTAACACTACCACTGAGTCAGGCTGCTGGAACCCCTCCAGAAGCCCCATTTGATGTGCAGGAGGAGCCCTAAGAGTCTGAGCCTACTCACCATGGGAAACAGCCCTGCTGTCATACTCAGACCCTGAACCACCTCAGCCCCATAGCAGTACTCCTGCCATCATCAGGCACAGCACATTTAAGTACCAGCAACCAGCTCCTGGAGGGAAGGGGCCTGTAGCCCCTCCCCCTTTTAGTAGTATTTAAAACATCAGTTCACCCACAGCCTTTGATGGAACAACATCTATGCAACACTGTTCGATCCAGCTTCTGCGGCGGCAGAAATCGGACCTCCAAAGCAGGGGTTTATCTGCCCCCCACCCCCACTTGGCAGCCCTAAAGGGACTACAACTTCCAACAGCCTGACCCCGATATGGCAACACCTGCCTTTTCCTGAGTGGAGGAGGAACATGGAAGATAAAGGGAGGGGGAATAGGAAATAGAGGTCTAAAGGAGAATGAGAGCCAGGAACAGGCCTGTGAGCACTGGGCAGATACCAGTGGGAATTAGGGTTGCCAGGTCTGGGTTGGAAAATACCTGGAGACTTTGGGGGGTTTTCCAGGAGAGGGTGGAGTCTAGGGAGGGGAGGGGCCTCAGCATGGTGCAATGCCATAGAGTCCACCCTTGAACGCAGCCATTTTCTCCAGGGGAGCTGATCTCTGTCAGCTGGAGATCAGTTGAAAAAGTGGGAGATCCCCAGGCCCCACCTGGAGGCTGGCAACCCTAGTGGGAATAGAAGACGTTGGAGGAAAGAACTTCTTGCAGTCATGCTACCAGACTGAAGTGGAAGGCAGAGACTTTGTTTACTAACTAGGTTAGGAGAGCCCTGGGAAGAAAGGCCTAAAACTGGTGCATTCCTACTTCTTACCAGCAAGCACAAAAGCCCTAGTTAAAGTGTCACCCCTTGGAACCCAGTTATTACTTCCCAGGCTTTCTTAGTTGAAACTGCCCTGTTTACTTGCATTATTACAGTTCTTATTGCTATTAACTAAATGTCACTGGATCTGTCACTAGAGTTGCTGGAGCCCACCGGGGTTGTTAATAGAGGTGGCAGCCCTGAAGTGCCTTCAAGCACTGGCCTCAAATCTTATCACTACTAGTTCGTATTGATATCATAACAGATATTGAAACCATGAGTGATGACACTGAATAATGTGGAGTCCCACATGCCAAATCCCATGCTGTAGATTCATTGCCTCTGTGACAGTAATCATACTTCCTTCAATTAACACGCTATTTTCCTCACTTTGTAAACATTTCCATTCATTGACTAAGCTTCACAGAAATGTTGATTATATTCCACTAGTATCTTTGCACCAGAAAGTAATGGAAAGATGGAGTGATGCAGAAGAATTTTGTTTGGGAAGGCACAAAAATCTACACCCCACTTAACCTACCTCTATTGCGCAGCTATTCCTCCCACAACCGGGAAGTATCAGCTGCCCAATTGGAGGACAAAGGTGGGACTTTTGCCAACTGCTTTAAATTGCAAAAACCTGGACACGCCTGTATGCATTTGCTTTTGGAGCATGCAGATTAGCCCAACATTTAGTTCTGCAAGAATGTGCCTGTCCAGGTAATGGATGCAGAGGTTCTCATCAATGGTGGATCAGTCACTGTGACTGAGGTAAATGAAATGCTACAGGAAATTTTTAGCTAGCATGCTTCCTCCTTCTTCTACCCCCCCCCCCCCGTTTTCTCTGAACTCAGTCGTGCTTCCCCCCCCATCCCATTACTTTTCCTTGTTTCCCTGGAATGAAGCATATGCCGATCCTCATGTTTTGCTCAGTGTTGCATACTTAATTGATGCACCTTATCCCCTAAGAATTCTTCTTGGGTGATAAAGGGGAGGGACAGAAAGTTTTCTCTGTACGTATGTTTGAACCTGATTGGGCAGAGTGGGAATGCTAGAAAGTTTTCTGTGCTGCTTCTGTCTCACAAGAGTGGGGAATATGAAGGAGTGGGAAGGGATGCTCCAGGTGGGTAGGACAGTGCCTCTGGGAGAAAGCGGTTTCCCTTCCACATCCTCCCCAATTGTTACAATTCCTTACAAAAAACTTCTGAACAAAAAGCTCTTAAACCAGTCCAAGGCCATCCTCCTAGTCCCCATTCTTGATCCCCCAGTGCTTCAACAAGACTGAGTAGCCAACTGTATCAAAATCCATAGAAAGGTCAAGCAAACCTGGCTCAGAAGCAATCTCTTCATTAATCCAAAAATGGACATAATCCATGTGAGCTTAGAGCTACCAAAATCCATATCTGTCACATACGTCTGAAGCCGGACTGAAAAGGATCAAGAGCAGATGTGTTACTCAGGAAACCCTGGAGTTGCTCTCTCATGACCCATTTAATAGTTCTCTGTGGGATACATAGATAACAGGGGGAATAAAACAGAAGTCCAGTGGCACCTTAAAGACTAGTTATTCCAGCATGAGTTTTGTGAGTCAAAGCCTGTAATTGGCCAAGACCTGACAGAGATTTTTTAAAAATGGATGGATTATTGCTCCTTTATAGGCTTGGGGAAGTCCCTCTCTGATAGGGACATATTCATAATTTTCATCAGTGAAGCCCTTTCTACATCCCTGCAAGATTTTAATAGCCAGAAAGGGCAAGGGTCCAAGCTGCAAGCATCCCAATAAACATAAATCAGGGATACCAAGCCAAAAGTATCCATAAAAGAGGAGCCAGACACCTTTACTGCCTGATCTATACCCAGATTGGTATTTAAATGAGAATGGATCCAAGAGCTTTTCAGTAAACAATTGAAAAAGATGTCAATGCTAATAGTCAAATTACTACCACTCTAGGACTCAGACCTTGAAGCCTTCAAATGCTGGATGACACTAAATAATTGTGTCTGTTGTGATTCAGCTGATGCAATGGTAGCTGAGAAATATTGCTTCTTTGCTAATATCACCAACACCACATAGGCTTTGCAATGAACTGTGTAGCATGGTCTCAAATTCAGCATGAGGTTTTTGCCAACAGTGCTGAAGATGTCTCCCAATATTCTTTAATATGCACAGCTCCAGAATAAACTGCAAGCACAGGTCCTATTTGACAGAAGAAGAAGGCACCAGGGAGCAAACCTGTCTATTGCTTCCTTCCAGGCCCCTACCAAGGTTTCAACAGTCATCATTTAGACTCTTGAAATTTCCCAGGGCATTCTGGAATCCTGTTAGATCCATCAGTCTCCAGAGGCAGACAATTCTACCACCCCACCACCCTTGTAGAGAGGAGGTGGGAGCTATGACCAGCCTTCAGCAGAAATGGTCTGACGGTGGCATGAGATGGATATGGTTATCCACTCTCTACTTAAAAAACAAATTCCTAAAGAAAAACAATGTTGCTGATTATCACCCAGTCTCTAATTTGCCCTTTCTGGGTGAAGTGATCAAGACAGCAGCAGCAGACTAACTCCAAGCCTTCTTGGATAACTCATTGTGCTCTGGACCCTTTTCAGCCTGTTTTCAGGCCAGGCTCTGGGACGGAGACCACAATGGTGGCCTTAGCTGATGGTCTCCATCTCAATCTAGATACAGGCCGTGCCTCCTTGCTACTCCTGCTGGATTTACCTGCAGCCTTTGACACAGGACCATGCCTTTTTGTTGAAATGTTTAGAGGGAGATGAAGGCACCAGAGAATATGCTTTAGAGTAGTTTAAACCATTTCTTACATTCCGGAGTCAAAGGATTACTATCGGACATTTGTTATTAGTATGAGATTTACCCTGTAGGGTTCCTCAGGATGTAGTACTATCCCTTGTACTATTCAGTCTCTACATAAAACCCTTAAGAAAAATCATTCATAGATTTGGAATTGGGTGTCATCAATACACTGACACCCAGCTATATACCTCTATCAAAATTTCCTGATGATGTGCCACTGCATGACTACTGTGGTTATATGCCTAAGAGTTTAAAAAAAACCAAAACCTGAAACGAAACCCCAGCAAGAGGGATGTAGCGCTGGTTGGGAAGGCTGAGGTCCTGAAGGACATATTGCTTCCCACTTTTGATGGGGTCCAGATGATCCTCACTGTCTTGGTTAAGACAGAGCCCATGGTTTATCATGGATTCAGCAGTACTGCTGGAGAAACAAGTCAATGCAACTCCAAAAATGCTTTCTTCCAACTCTGTCTAGCCTGGAAGATCCCTCCCCCACCCCCAGCTCAGTGGATCTGGTCATCTGGATCCATGCCATGGTAACACTGAGCCTATACTATTGTAATGCACTCTACATGACTCTGCCCTTGAAGACTTCTTGAATATTCCAGTGGGTACAGCGTGCTGCAGTTCGGTTATTATCTGGAGCTAGCCAGAGAATGAGTATCACACCAATGCATATCACTTCACTAGCTGCCCATCAATTACCTGTCTCAATTCAAGGTAGTGGCTATCACATGCCAAGTCCTTCATAGCCTTGGCCACTCTTATCTACTACAGGACCACCTCTCCTGCTACACTCCGCCAGGACAGCTTCTACAAGTGCCACCCGACAGGAAGGCAACCTCAACAACTGCC
This sequence comes from Gekko japonicus, assembly GCF_001447785.1. Classification (NCBI taxonomy): domain Eukaryota; kingdom Metazoa; phylum Chordata; class Lepidosauria; order Squamata; family Gekkonidae; genus Gekko; species Gekko japonicus. Next base: position 689,033 of record NW_015165245.1, on the reverse strand, counting down.
CCTACCTGTGCATTCTCTGCAGTGGCTGCTACTTTGAGGAATGGCTTGCCTGTGGTGGTCCAGAAGGCAAATTATGCAAATTATATAAAATAGAATTATTCAAGAGGGCATTTTCATCAAGGAAAAAAGGCTATACTGTAAAAAAAAAAATGACCCAGGAGGGTACTTTTATAAAAGAAGCAGGACTGTGAACTATGCCACTGCGTGTAGTAATTAATCCTACTCACACTGCATTGTTTTTATACTTATGTAACACCATTTTCTACATTGTTTAACATATCGTGTCTAATAATCTATGCTTTGTTTCAGATTCCTGTAATCCTAACTCTATTATATTGCTTATCAGATGTCTCATCCTATTGATGGCATTTGCTGTTTGTAGCCCACCTTGAGACTCAGTGAGAAAGGCAGGAAATGAATAAAATAAAAATAAATAAAACTGCCAGATTTCTGCTCAGTGAAGGAGACTAAAACCAGTGAGTGTGTTTTTCAGATGTCGGATCCAAAACAACTTGTGCAGACCAATGATAGCCATGGCAACCATAAACCCCCAAGCATGGTCAGTCAAGGAAACCTCTGCATGGATACTGAGCCCACAAAAGGCTTAACATAGTATCAAGGTCCAAGTGGGAGGGGTGATAGAGAGCCCTTCCACCCAAGAATGAAACAGAGATTCAACAAACAGCAAACCTCTACATACCTAGCTATTCTTCTTCCAAACACAATACTCCCACAATACCTCTCTAACTGTCTGGTGGGTATCACACCACACTCCCATAAACTAAAAGAGGAGAATCACCAGGCTAAAGAATCAAACCTTGATTCACATCCCTCTCCACCCCAGACTAACAAACATAGAACATAGAAGAGCAGCCAAGTGGACTCATCCAAAAACACAGAGCACATACAAATATATAGCCCCACCAAAGACGCATGCCAGAGGAACAATGCCTCCCAGTGGTGTTGCCTCAGATGCTGCAAATAAGAGGGGACCCAATCTGGAAGTCACAGACAGATTCTAGTCCTGAGCTGGACATGGAGGAACCGTCTCAGTCCCCTCCTTGGCAACAACAGCATCCAAAGCAATTCTAAATTGAAGGCAGCTGCCTTCAGATCACTGAAGGGGGAAGCAGGATGCAAAGACGCACCACCCTCCCTAGCTGATAGATGGGTCAAAGAGTACATGATGGTGGACTGGAACCCCAGAGGGATAATTTGAACCTAAAAAGCAGCCATGGGGACCACAGATTCAAGTCCAGTAGCACCTTAGAGATCAGTAAGACTTTCAGGGTTCCCTCATTCAAGAGTCAAAGCTCCCTTCATCAGACACAAGAACAGTGTGAGAAGAATTAATACCCCCACCACCACGGTGTCATGGTCATAATCCAGAAGAAATGTCCCAGCATCTCATTGTGAGGGTCAAACTACCGATCATGCAACCCCTTAGGCGAGCCACTCTCTGCTCCTCTCCTCCAAGCCATAGTTCCACATGTATATATGCTAGCTGGTATACAATCAAAACACTCAGAATCACAGCTTCAATTATTCCAGATCAAACAGCTGTGGTGCTGCAGCTCCACATAGCACTCTGTGTCAATAGCCAGAGCTAATCAAGTTAATATGAAAATAAATCTATTTAGATGTTTTATAAAAGGTTTTGTACACTGGAAAATATCCTTAAATTATTAATAGCAATTATAATATACAAAAGGAGCTTTGCTCCAGATTCCTCAGATTAACAACAATTGTTCAAAAATAAACACTTGTTTACGAATTCCCTAATACTCCTCAAACTATGTATGGTTAACAGATGGCTGATTCCACCTACTTCTGCTCTTGTTTGCACATATTGGCACTTTAAAACAGCACCACTTAATGGGCTATTTGTTTCCTGCTCCCTTTCACATTGGTGAGTAAGTTCCTTCTCATGAGAGGTGACAGTTCGATCCTGACATTAGTCTTTATTAAGACAAGACAGATGGCAGAGGATGTTAAGGACTGGAAGGACAATTGTCCAGCTGAGGTTACCGCTTCCCCTTTCTTTTAGCAAAGCTCCCACACCATTAATAGCAGTGTGGCAGAGTTCAACAGGTGAGGTCTGAGAGGCAGAAGTTAAGAAAGTTTCAACGTGTCATGCAGCTAATATGATAACCCTTTTAGGAAAAAATGTTTCCCTAATAAGACAGTGGGGATGTGGAATGGTACAGCATAGCCCAATCTCATCAGATCTTGGAACCTAAGCAGGGTTGACACTTGGATGGGAGGCCACCAAGGAAGACTTTGCAGAGGAAGGCAATGGCAAGCCACCTCTGCTTAATCACTTGCCTTGAAAACCTTACAGGGTCACCCTAAATTGGCTGTGACTTGACGGCCCTTACACACATACAAACAGTGTAAGGAAGGCCAAGGTATTATGAGTAGCTCCCCTATAACCAATGCTCCCTCTAAGCTGTGGAGTCTTGTGAGCAAAAAAATTTACTTTGTGAGCAACTGGCATTAAAGTTGTGAGTGAGCGATTTGGCTGTTGCATAAATTAGTTTGCTCTGGAGCCATCCTTCCTGAGCTAAGACAAAAATCTGTGAGCTGGAGGCTAAAAATCTGTGAGCTAGCTCACACTAACTCAGCTTAGAGGGAACACTGCCTATGACTTACATGTCTTGAGCGTTCTTTCTTTAGGAACTGGGAAGCCTTCTGATGACAGGCAAGGGAAAGGAGGGCAGATGGGCCAGTTTGATTTTCGACAGCCAGGAAATTTCCACTTCAAGCCTCAGTGCAGCTACTCTGTGGATGCTAATACAATCATAAATGGTAACCATATTGCAAAACAAGTACAGAGAGGAAGGACACAGTGATCAGGGATAGTGGGAGAAGCGAAACAAAAAGGTAGTGACCTTCTGATGTATACAGATGCTGCAGAAACCATAGAAATGACCGGACGTGAATAAGAGAATTAATTAAAAGGCAGCTCTGGATTTGGCTAGGTATGAAAGCTATTTAATATTCAGAGTCAAAGCACCCTTTGTTCATTGCAGAGGCATAGAAAATCTCTCCGTATCTAATGTAAGCAAATCACGGTTTATGCAAACAGCACTCGGTATCTTTGTATCAATCACTATGCAAAATTACTCGTCAAACATACAGACTTTTTACAAGCCAGGCTGTCTGGAGTCTGATCAGCAGACTTGTTAGTAAGTCAAAAGCCTTCCCACAGCTATAGTGTTACAAATGAAGCCTGATTTTTATGTTTTGGATATCAGGTATTCATTTTATTTGCTTGTTTGTTTGTTTCTTGGGCAAAGGGACAAACCAGGCTACTGGCCAGGGTGGTAAAATTCCTGAGGCACCTGCTTAGCTATTTAAACGTTTTTGAAGAGAGAGCTACTGTCTGCCCTCAGGGATTTATCCACTTTTTTCAGTGTTTGATTATAGGTGCAATGAGGGGCATGATCTATGTTTGTGATGGCATCCAGGAATCTAGGATAGTATTTAACCTCGAATAACTAATATAGAGTACAATAGTAGGATAGTCCAAGTATTGAAATTAGAAATGAAAATAAGAAAATAGTGTGTTGTCAGCTATGACCCAGTATAGTGCAACGGTTAGAGTGTTGGGCTAAGACTGGACAGACCTGGGTTCAAATTCCAGCTCTACCATGGAGTTCGTTGGGTAAAACTGGTCTACTCATTGCTGTAAGTCTGGCTTAGTTACCAAGGTTGACGTGCATTTCAAAACAGAGGAGTGAACCATGCATTCTGCCTGGAGCTACTCAGGGGAAAGGTTGGATAAAATTGTGATAGCTTTAGTATGCTACTGTTATGCTGCTCAGCATATTACAAAATAGCAGTCTGTAGCCTAGGGTTTGGGATCCTCAGGTGGGTTATGGAGGCCCACCTGCTGAGTCAGGAGCCCCATAGCTACTTTTTGGAAGGCCTGGCTGCCAGTGCACATGATTGGGGAGCAAGGGATTCTCCTGCTTCTCTTGACACATGAACTGAGAGAAGCAGCAGGACAATGAGGTCACTAGTGGTGGAGAAGATTCCTTTTTAGCACAGTCAGGTTCAGAGAGTCCCCCTTGGAAAAGTTGTCCCTGGTCTCTTCCTCCCAGTTAGCACAGCCCGTCTTGCTCCTGCCCTACCCCTGCTAAGAGGTTCTTCGCCGCTCATCATACGTGCTTGCAGTGTTGAGACTTGCTTTCCCACACACACACAACCCAGCTACCACACCTCCTCTAGTTAAGCATCCAATTCTCCACTTATGTGCTTGTAATATGGAAGCCCCCTACCTGCAAAAGATCATCCTTTTCAGGGACAGGGGACTCCATGCCCCAGGTGAGCAGCACTGAATGACTGCTGAGGATGACCAGGTTGGGCAGGAAAAGAGAGAAGATAAGGAAAATCTTTTGGAGGGACAAGGGATCCTGAACCTGCCTATATTGGGCTGCAGCCACACACAGTAAATAATCCACTCTCAATCCACTTTTAATGCACTTTCCAACTGGATTTTTCCAGTTCACACATGTAAAATCCAGTTGGAAAGTGGAATGAAAGTGGATTATTTGGTGTGTGTGACCGCAGCCTTGGTTTGTTTTCCACTACAATACATTTCTGATGCTCGTGTTTCCTGTCCCTAGCACTATTGGTCAACTACCACACATAAACTTGGCTTGACACTGGTGAGATCATAAGTAAGGCACTTTGTCTTCATGTCATGTGATTCTGATGTCACATGACTTCCTTTCACATGCTTGTAGCTTAATGGGTGCTATGCTGCCACCTGGAAGTTATTAAGACTATTGACATAAGATACCAAGGGACAGCATTTTAATTTGCAATAGGGCAGCCCTAGAGCATGTGCAAATATGTGCTTGCATATTCATGATGTTTTGATAGCAAACCTTTAAAATAGGCATGATTAAGAGACTTCTTTTAGGACAATTATTTTGTATAGTTACTTCTCAGCCTTCGGCATGGCAGATGTGTGATATTTCAAGTTCATCTTGTAATTGTGAACATAAATATAACACAACATGAGTTCTATTTAGCTCTTAGAAAACACTGCCAAGGGAATAGAAGACAGACTACAAGGCAAAAGACAGAGCTATAAATGCTACCCTGGTGTGTCAAATGTATTTTGCTCTTGTCTTTACCATTATTGTTTTTTTCTACTTGAAGATCAAATTTGTTTTTTGGGCCACAATAAACTGATGATACTGCCTGAAACCAGTTGTACATCTTCATTCCCATCATCACTCAAAGATGTGGAACAAAGAAATCTCTCTCTCATGAGTCTCCTTTAGCAATGTGCTTAAATTCTTTAGTAAGTTAGAAATAAAAGGGATCTTAACCTTTTAAAAGCCTACGTTAACAAAATTTCTAAATGGAAGTCACTTCAGTGTATATTGTCACATAATAAAAATACAGGGCAGAATAGTATGTGTGTACCTTGGCCATTAGTGTGATTCATGTGTTCATTCTGCTCCTTATAGTTGGTCCTTTGGTAACAGCAAGCAACATTTTGTCAACAAGATGGAATGTGAGGGTCGATTCGCGTGTTACAAAGTCCACAGGGGGGATGCACTGTTAACATGAGGACTTTGGATTAGATGTGTAACTAGAGATTCCTATCAGGAACTTAATTCCCAGGCATCCAGGAACCTGATTCAGATCAGAACCATGACACACAAGAAGAAGAAGAGGCTTAAGCTTTCCCGCACATGCTGTTTTCCCAGCCTAGGGCGGGCCTGGGAGCTGCTACTTGCCCCATTGAGGAAGCTTCCCTGTAGATGGAAGTTTCCCCAACAAGGCAAATATAACTTTCTCCAGGGCTGCTTCTCAGAAGAAAAACGGGGGGGGGGGGGAGACCCTTTTCCTTGCACACCATGATCCCGATCCCAATTAGGGCCACACACACATTGATATTAAATTCCTGCGGAGGATATCCCAGAACTCATTTTGAAAGTCCATATGGGGGAAATTGCAAGTATATGGGGGACATATGGACTTTGACGACTTCTAAATGAGGATGCAAAAATGTGCCTCCCACCGTGGAAATGGCAGCAAATGGCATGGGAGTGGGCAGGAACAGCATTCACATGCCCTGTCTCTGCCTTTCACTGCTGCTGCCCCCCTCACCTTTCCCTCCATTGCATCTATGCACAAGCACAGACCCAAGGACCAGCCCTATGGAGATCCTGCTGCGCTCCCCCACCGTGGCCTGGTAACCCTCCCTTCCCCCTTCTTAGCTGAGCTGCAGTGTAAAGTTGGGCAGCAGCTCAGCTGGGGAAAGGAAAACAGGCCCATTAAAGGGCAAAATGGGAGGATGGGATTTGAGCTTAGCTCTGCCCCCTCCCCATGTGTGCTGCAGGCAGAGCACCCACATGGACACTCCCTTCCGCAGCCACACCACAGTTACTCTTTTGAGCTGGATCAAAGGAGATTTGGGGAAAGTCCTGGGAGGCCTGCAAACCACATTCATACGGAGCATAAAGTTGTGTGGAAATGGCCATTAAATTCAGGGGCTTCATTCCACATGGAGAAAAATCCCCACATGGCAGCGAACTCTGTAACATGTGAATCTGTGGTTAGTAGTTCATTTATTTTGCCTGGAAACAGGCCTAAGAAATAGGCCTCATGTACACACAGGGTGCTGAATCTGGATAGTAATTTCCCATCCAAAAAGTTCGTGGCTGGGCAGAGATTTGATTCCAGGCCTTTCAGCTATACGTCCAGGACTTGACAGCCGCCACCATGCTGAGTTCTATCCTAACATAAGAAAACAGTGGTCTTATTCCAGCCGTAGACAGTTTTTGGAAAAAAACTGTTGCTGTCCCAGCATGAGAAGCAGCAGCATGGTTATGCTTTCAAACCTCCATTATTGTTCAGCTGTGGAAAGAAACTGCCTTTCCTGCATGTAGGTATAGTTAGCGGCAGATGAAAGAATCCACCATTGGGGGCTACAAGGCCTATATATTGGTTCTGCCTGTGGCATTTGTTATGCTGGTTGTGTTTTGATTCAATGTAATGCAGTCGTAGAACCAGAAGATATGAAAAGCTGAGGGGAAAACAAAATATTCCATTTATAAAGAAGCAAAAATTAATACATTGTCTATATTCATCTTTCTTGTTCTGACTTCTCTGGAGTTAACAATTTCAGTTTCCAATGCATGTTTCTTTCATATGAAGAATATGTGAAAAGAGCAAACCAGTAGTGAGAACAAAGACATCCCACCAGCAAATAACTTCACTGCAAATCCAGACCTTCAGACGTCAGAGGGAAATATTTGATCTCTGCTCTAAATGTTGTCAGTCCGTGTGTTGTTGGTATCTGGGGCTGAGGACTGAGCTATGCTGGGACTTCATTAGATACATAACCTTTATAAGGAAGGTCAGAGTTTTGGCATTATCTTGTTTTTGTTCCAAGTATGAAGGCATATTATTCCAGTGTGAGGGGAATTATTTGTTGTGTTTGTTAAGGAGGATGAGAACACAGAAGGCATGCAGGTTCCAGGATGTAGCTGGGATGCAGCCATGTTGCTGAAGCTAAGTGACCCAAAAGTCACAGAACCATGTTTTCCTTGCTTCTTCTTATACAGGCATGTGTTGGACAGAATTTTGTTATAGCTGATCAGAGCTTTTAGCATGCCTCCCCTTCGCTTCCCCAGCCACCCAGCCGGGAGCCGCACAGTATGTGTGAAAGAGCCACATGTGGCTCCTGAGTTGCAGTTTGGCCACCCCTGGATTAGATGATCCAAAGAACTGTGCATAAAAGGAAAATTTCCACTCATGCTGTTCCATAGAGGTTCATACACTGCTAGAATAGCAAGGTTCTATAGCAGTTCTCATACTTCTGCTGTACAAGAAATTGCCCAAGCTCTTCCACAAAGTTGTGTGCAAGTGGAGGAAATATTTGGATTTTATTTCACTATTCTGTTTAAAAAAAATGGATAAAGATTCCACAGACAGCTATAAAATATATCATGCAGTGTAAATCAGCTCTTTTGAATACAGAATGGCACTTTCCAATCTCAGTATATTTATTCTCCTCAGCTAGGTGGATCTGCAATATACTCTTCCCTAAGAAACCGCATGATGGAGTGAGCTCCCATCTCTGGTTCCAGCTCCTGCCAACCTAGCAGTTCGAAAGCAAGAAATTGCAAGTAGATAAATAGGTACCGCTTTGGTGGGAAGGTAACAGCATTCCGTGCACCTTGGCGTTTAGTCATGCCGGCCACATGACCACAGAAACGTCTTCAGACAGCGCTGGCTCTTCGGCTTCGAAATGGAGATGAGCACCGCAACCCTAGAGTCGGATTTGACTGTCTTTCGAGCAAGGGAAACCTTTACATTTACCTCTAAGAAACCAGGCAAAGAGCTTATTTCTGATAAACCTTTTTTCTACACTTGCTCCTTTCCCTTTTCCTGGTCCTGTCTTGGGGGGGGGGGTGAATTTTGGGGTGTATTTTTTCTTTTTTCTTTTTTAAAATAATTTTATTTATTTCGTTTTTCAAATTGCTGTAAAAACAACCATGTTTCCTTGTTAACATATTTACGTAAATGCAGAGTTCTTCCACGTCTTTAAATACAAAAAACTCAACTTATGACACCAATAACAAAAAAATAAGCCTTAAGTCATAACATTGAACCAAAATTGGACTCTTTCAACCAGTTATAAAACCTTTGGCAATATTTTTCATGTTTCTCCATATTTCTTTCTTCAGTGATACATGTCAATTTCTCCATTTCTGTTATATGAAACAATTTAGTAATAATTTCATCTTTAGAGGGTATATCGCTCTTTCCACCTCTTAGCGAAAACAATTCTAGCTGCAGTAAGAATTTGCATTAACAGATATATCTCTTTCTCCTTAAAATCATCTAGTATTATATTTAATAGACAACATTCTGGAGTTAAAGGGAAGTTTTTGCCAATTATTTTGTCTGTGATTTCTTTCACCATAGACCAATATCTTTTTTGTTTTATTACATGACCACCACATGTGGTAGAAGGTACCATTACTATAATTGCATTTCCAACAGGTTTTCTTTATTTTCTCATTAAATTTATTTAGTCTAGCCGGCGAAATGTGCCACCTATAAAACAACTTTATCACATTTCCCTTAAAGGCACTTGTTCTTACGAACTTTATATTTCTTGACCAAATGTTGTCCCATTGTTCGAAACTTAAACTGTACCTATATCTTGTGCCCATGCTATCATTGAAGGTTTGACCTGCTCGTCTATCATTTTCCACTCCAGCCAAAAATTATATGCTTTTTTAATGAAATTTTCTTTTGTTCCTAGCCATATCTTATCTAGCTCGGTTTGAGTTGCATATATGCCCATTTGTTTATCTTTTGTCCATCTAGACCTAAGTTGATTTTTTTCCCACCAGGTCAACTTGGTCCCCTGTTCTTTTAAACAAGTTTCCAAGAGTAACTCTCCCTTTGCGTCTATAAGGTCATCATACCTCCATTTGGGATATTTAGTATAGAGCGAAGGTTTTGCAAACGCCTCAGTGGGAGAGAGCCATCTAGGTATCTTTACATAATATTTTACTTTTATCCCATATTCTATACAATGCCGCTCTAATCGTGTGTTGTTTAAAATGCGTAGCAGGAGCTTTTTTATCGTACCACAAAAAAAAGCCACCCCATCTGTAGGTCGTGCCCCTCCAGCCTTAGTAATCTTTTATCCTGGGGGTGTATTTTTTCTGTGTGTGAACCCATGCCTGGAAATTATAGTGACCACTGGCAACTTCTACTGGGGCACAGAGAACATTCAGAAAAGTGGCTTGATAGCCTGCCTCTGGCCTCCTGGCCCCGGTGTTCTCTGGAGGTCTCCCATCCAAAAACTTGCCAGGGCCAGATCTGCTTAGCTTCCAAGATCTGACAAGATTGGGCTTGCCTGGGCCATCCAGGTCAGGGCCATGGTTCTGTCTTGATTTGAAATCAATACTGTCCTTCAGTGTATGTCTGAAGGGTTTAAGTGCTCATCTGGTAAGTGATCCAGAAATGGTGACAGCTGGAATCTATGAATGATTTAATGGTGCCTGTGACGACCTCTTCTCTGGGGAGGTCTAGTTTTACTTTAAAATGTTCTTTATGTTTGCTCTCAAGGTAATCTGGCTGCCACCAGGGAAATTTAGGCTTTCCCGACCTTGTCCTTTAATATTTTTCCTACTGGTTTTGGTATTGTGACCCAGGGTTTGGGCTTTCGAAGGACTATGTGTTTCCTGGGAAGAATTTCGTTCAGAACTTGTGTCTTAAATAAAAGTAGATTTATTTGATGTTCACACACTCTTCCCTCTTATTGACAGGGATCAGCGCATGTCACTTTGTAACAATATTTTCCTTAGGCCATATATGGTTACTGTTTCTTTATGCTTTAACTTTTCATAACACACACAAGACTTCTCTCTCTCAGACCTTAAAACGAACCAACTGCTTAACTCTTTCACTACACAGAACCCAATCTTTCCCTCACAGGGACCTCAGGACAACTCTCATATTAACTGCTTTTTATACAGCACTCTCTGCTGACTGACTAACTGTTTTAATCAACTGTCATCCCTAACAGACACACCAGATAGACATTCCAATCATCCACACAGCATCCATTCCAAAAACCCTCCCCCTCTCTGTCACTCACCAATCATACCACTTGCCTGCTTCCAGCACTCTAGAATATCACAGCCATGCAAACTAAACTTTTAAAGTCACACACACAAAAAACATGAAATCGTTACAGTGCCATTCAAAGCAAAGTCACACTCTTTGTCTTTGGTGTAACTCTGGTTAGGATGGCACTGTTAGTAGGTGCATCTACTATATAAAAATGTGATCTAGAAGTACAAAAGAGAAATCTAGAGATAACTACCTCCTTAGGGGAAATGACAGATACCTGCAGAGTCACTTTTTAAAATTACTGAGTAGGAGAAGAGAAAATCATCATTTTGACACAATACATAAATGTAATTTTTGCAAAAAAATTCTTCAGTTTGATATAACAATATATGTACTGTTTGATGGTAATTTTATTTTTTTAAAGCTTCCATATGTAATAAATATTTTACAGAAATTCCTTTGCCAAAGTTTGTGCCAATGCTCTTGTGTGGATCTATGAAACACATGATTAGTAATAAAAATATTAATAAAAAGCAGTGGGTGTGAAATTAGAAAAGTATTCAGTGCTGTGCACTTTTATGTGAGAAGGGGAATTTAGTATACACTTGTTTTGAACATTCTCCTCTGCCATGTTTGTTTCTTCCTTAATACCAGGTACAATTAATTGATTATTACTACCTTATTATTTTGACTACAGATTACAAAACAATTACATAAAAATCTAATACTGAATCATCCAAAAGAGACAAATTACAAACTGGGGGCCTTCTTCCCTGCCACGTACCATGAGTTCATCTTCCTTGCTGCACTTAGTCCTGCCTTGTGTGACAGAGATCACATTCCTTCTGCTTCTCTTCCATTTAGAAAGATTTTGCTTCAGTTTCTGCTTCTGACTCTGGCAAAACACCCCAGTGTCTGACTCAAGATCTTCCTGGTTTATGTAGATTCAGGTTCACTTTTAAACTGTTAGCAGCGTAGACATGGATCTTGTGCTTGGGCACTGTTTGGATAGGTAACTATAACACGCTTTGATTCCTCCACTGTGGTAGAACAGCCCTGTGTCCTGCAGGCCCTGTTCTACTTTGCCCGCTAAGGCATCTAGGCTCCACTGCCAGCTACTTGGCTTTCTCAACACCTGGGCAGCCTTTTCTCTCCCTCTCTTGGTTCAACCACTGTCATCACTTGGCCTCTGTAGGACCAGGGGCTCCCAGCCTCTTCCCTATGTTGCCAGTGTTTCCCACTACCCAGCATCTGGTTACAACAGGGACTGCTTCTGCCTTGGGCACCACTGGGGGAGTAGCCACTTGCCAACTGACTGCTGCTCCCCTTCTTCCTGGCATTCCTTTCAAATTAGGAGCAATGGAGGTCTATGTGGTACAGAGACCTGCTACCAGCATCAAAAGTGATAAAGCATTTGAAAATAACTTAAAAATAAATGCTATATTTTAAAATTGACTGTGCAATTAGATACAGGTGTACAAGATAAGATTCAATTCTATTTCTTATGTTAACCAGGGACAAAGTATGAGCTCCTCTATTGCAGTTGTTGCTGTTGTTGTTTGTTGTCTTTGTTGTTGTCTTATTCTTTGTAGTATCTTTTTTCTTTCTTTCTGAAAATAAAAATATGTCCTAGCTTTGGCTGGGACATAATTGGGGGGGGGGGGAGTGATAAAGCATTTATTAAAAGGAAAATGTCCACATACACACCTTCAGCACAGCAACAGAGTGAGCATGGGATCCAAAGGAAAAGTATAAAATGTAATTCCTCTGTCCCTCCCTCTGTGCATGCCCTATCAGACGTTAACATAAAGCAGGCTCTCAGCTTAAAAGGTTACGTTGGTTCTAAAGGGTTCCCATTACCTCGGAGCCTCTGTCTAGGGAGGCAGTTCTGCACATCACAATGGCAGACTCCAGCAGACCCCAGGTGAAAGCTCTGTCTGCCTCGATGGAATCAGCCCAAAACAGACCCTCCTCCTCGTGCCCTGGATTTTTATCACTTCTCTTTTCCCTCCCACTGCCCAGCTCAGGCCAGATCAAAGAAGCTTTTCCTGAAGCCTTTCTAGCACCTCTGTCTTTCAGATCTCTGGCAGGTGGTGCCAGAAGGTTGTAGGCCCTCTGGCATGGCCATCAGGCAGCCTCAGCCCATTATGCTTCTGGTTTTGTATCATTAGGACACAAGTAATTAGGTGGTGTGGAATGTTGTATTGACTCTAGTTTTGTGGTTCTTAGATTAGCAATGTGAAGAGCATAGGTCCAATACTACATTTATTACTTTACCATTATTATCTTGATTGTGTGTCTTATAAAAGAAGCATTTAATTAGTGATAGCCAGTAGGAGAACCTTATAAGATGCCCCCCCCCCCAAGATATATAGTGAAATGCCTGAAGCCAGCAGCTTGCCTCCAGATACTTCCTTCTCCCTGAAAGATATTAGGGAACTACTTATTAGTGAATTTAAGAACTTTAAAGCCATTATAACTGAAACCTTCAAAAGGAAACTTTGGTTTCTAGATAAGCAGACATTAACAAGAAGTTTCATTTTGAAGGTTTCAGTTATAATGGCTTCAAAGTTCATCTTATAAGGTTCTCCTACTGGCTATCACTAATTAAATGCTTCTTTTATAAGACACACGATCAAGATAATAATGGTAAAGTAATAAATTTGGTATAAATGTAGTATAGTAGATATTTCCTCTATAAAGGATAAGAAGGATAATATAACTTGTATTAAAGAAATTGTACAAGAATTCAGTGACTTTTACACTAATTTGTACTCTTCAAAGAAGAGTTTTGTCTGAGAGCAGTGAAGTATTGGAATAAGGTAGCAATTTGGTAAACTAGTAGTATCTCTAAAACTCCTGGAGCTCTGTTATTAAACATTGTTCCTTTACTCCAAATTACAAGCTGTTTTATTAAATCTGATTACAGCAGTAAGACTGATGTATGCGAGGCACTGGAAGTCAAAGGAAATTCTGAAAATCCAAGAATGGATAGACTTGAAATTTATTTAATTTTTAAACCTACATATCTTTTGAATGGTAAAAACTTTGATGAAATATGGTCCAAATGGTTGTAATTAATCACAGTCAGGCAGATGTTCATGAGTTTGTGATTGTGTCCCCGGTCACACGGGCCGGATAACGCAGGGGGGAGACGTGGCTAATTGCTCCGGTGCAATTAGAGCCGCCAGAACGTGATCCGATGCGTCGGCGGCAAACCACGGGTCCTGTCTTCTCCGCCTGTGCATTAACGAGGGGCCGGCGCAATCACACCACAGGGGTCCGGCAGCAGCCCGTGGCAAACCGTTTGTCACTACATATGAGGTACTGTTTTTTTATTGCGCTTTTTCGGTGGTAAGCCACGGGTGAACTCCACTTGCCAGATGTTGCGGTGTGATCGCGCTCTGATAATCTGCCCACCACTCGTGGCTCTCCCGCAGCAAATTCGCTGTGTGACCGGGACCTGTGTATGTTTTTGTATATAATAAAAAATAAAGCCAACATTTTGTCAGCAATAAATCACATTATCATGTCATGGCCCTGCAACTTTGCACCATGTTCAGGTATCAGTGTGCAATGCACATGCAGCCTCTCTAAGGTAATTCGATCTTGAGCAACCAGTCTGGGATGCCCTCTCCAAATCTGTTGCCTCCTAAATTCCTCACAAGTGTGAAAAAGCAGAGTGACAATGGTCGAGGGGTTCAGGAAAAACAGACAAGTGCGCATGACAGCAGCTAATGACCACCCTAAAAAGAATCCATGTTCAATATGTGTCTCCTGTTCCTGATTGGTGCTAATTGAATGTTGCTGTTTTGTGATGGAGAAAGGAACCTTTTATTTCTATTCATACCTTATTTTTGGAGTGACTAGTTCCAAGCATGACAGCAGGGTGGGATCATTTGCCACTACAAAGCTGCCTTCAGCAGCATCCCCGTGGAAAACAATATGTCTTCCAGCCTAAGGAGGAGTATACTGAGTACTTCCTCCACTAGTGCCAGGACCCCTAGGGAAGGAGAGATGCTATTATAGGGAATCCATGTGACATAGATTCTAAATTACTGATGAAGGCGAGGAACCAGCCAAGGCTCCTGTTTTGCAGTTATAATTATGAGCTGAATAGGCAACTGTCACGGAACAGTTTTGCCCAGCATGAGACTAGGTTGGATTTGGAGGACATAGAGAACTTTGACAAAAGGCTGCTAACTTGCTTTCCTCATATTGCCAGGCAGCATGTAAGAGGCTGCTATAACCTGCCCATCTGTATTCCCCAGGTTCCAGTTGGCAAATGGATGTTTTGTTGTTTTGGATTCAGAACTGCTTTCTTTCCATGCAATATATGCTCCAATGTAAGCTGCAAGCTTGAATCAATTAGGCCATCTTCAGTCTTTTAAAATTCTATGGATTAAACTGGTCTCCTCTTACTATATGTGTAAGTACGCGTGCACACACACATGTATGGTATGTCGTTTATATTTTTAACTTTTGTTCGGTTGAAAGGTGGAATATAAAAATAAGGAATAGAGAAGCTATTCCAGCAGCATGTTGCTGCCACCTGCAGTCCAGAGAAGAAAAAAAATGTCTCCACTAAAAAGCAACTAGATTCCCACCTCTGAGGGAGGAAGAGGATTGTACAGGAAAGAATATCCTTTATCCTACTGGCATGATTTTACCTCTATGTATACCTCTATGTGAGGATGGCGGAAGACAGGAAGGCCTGGCGTGATCTGGTCCATGGGGTCGCGAAGAGTCGGACTCGACTGTGCGACTGAACAACAACATACCTGATGTTCAGCATACAACTGAACCACACAGAATCAGCTTCCATACCTTTCCAATAATTTATGAACTGGGCTTTACTGGCTTGTAGTTGCATATTGTGGTTTTGCATATTTTGATTTGTTTTTATTGTTTCCATTATGGAGAAACTAAGAGGGCAATTTTCATTTCTTTATGATTCTGCATGTAATTGTTATAGTAAAATTGCCTCAACTCTAGTTTTAATAACAGTTCCAATATCTTGACAAATTTGGTCTGCCCTGAAATATACTAATGTATTTAAATACTAAAGACAAATCTTACTATTTTACACAATAGGAATTTAATGGCAAAATTTTTGCATTCAATTATGGAATTAAACACATGATATGAACATTAAAACATGGCAACACCAAATAGAACACCTTTAACAAATGAAACTCAACAATTTAAACTGTATAAATTAACACAAAAATAATTTATAATTATTAATAAAACAAATATTTACCATGCAACTAAAATATGCAAAGTAATTTACAAGAACCACAATAAATCTTTTATTTGGAGTTAAAAAGTGCTTGGTTTTAAAATATGTTATTTCCGTTTCTTTCCTACATAATAAATTGCTTTTTTTGGCTAAATAATGTTTCTCATCTCAAAAAAAGTGATCGTTAACAAGATTACAACCAACATTTGCATGCACTTAAAATTATATGTTAAAGCTAATATTCAGCAAAGTAATTATTTAAAAGTAATAATAAAATGCTGTCACACTGCAAAAGAATTACACTCTTGCTAAATAGAAATACATCTGGAACTTTATCTTTGCACATATTCAGCAAATTTATAAGCAATCTCTAAAAATGAATATTTAACTCATCAAAACTATGCTGAAGACCCGATTTAAACTTAAACTACAATATAATTTTAAAAGAAAATGAATATTATTATCCATTTTTTTTCTGTTCCTCAAAAGAATGAGGCCTGATTGGAGATATACAGACGCTGTCCAACATGGTTGCTATTAGCAAGTGGAACTGTTGGTGACAAAGGATAACTTGGATAAGAATAAGGTCTTGATGTATATGGTAGCACACTTGTCCCTGAAGAGAGAGTAGCATTAACAGGAGAAATGCTATTTACTGAACTTCGACGGAAATTATAATCTGTAAAAATAAACAAACAGGTACACAGTTATTTTAGACACAAAGCTTAAGAAACAAGGCTGCACTCAGATAACAAAGAGACAAGTTTGTTAAGGATAGGCAGGAATCTAGCTTGTTTTATGTTTGAATGCTATTTCCCTCCCCTTTCCCCACCTCATATTCAAAGGGTGACTGAAAATTTCTGAATTTCAGAAGTGTTTGATCTAATTCCAGCTTGTAACATGCAAATAAAACCACCTAAGGAAAATGGACTCCCTCCCATCCTGGGTTTCCAGGAATCCTGGTTTATGGGGAAAAACAAACTTCAATTTGTCCAAGTACCTGTATTCACACATCACAACAAATAGGAGTTAGATGGAAGAGTTCCACAATGAAGAAGTCTTCAATTGAATTCCACATATAAGGGGAGGACAAGGGAGGATGTGAGCACGACAACAAGCCAGATTTGTAATTGTCACAAGCAAGCCCATTTGAAATGCCTACCCATACCGATTCCAAACTCTTGCTACTCAGCAACAGTGAAGGCCACTGGGCTGTTACATGTGCTGTTACTGGAGACCTTCTAATCGCTCTCCATAATGCACTGAGCACAAAAATGTCCACATGCAACTCAGTTCCTTGTACAAATAGCCTGCCAGGGGGATAGATGACTAGATTCCTGCATCCCCCAATGGGTATGAGGACCTGGTAGTGCTTTGCAATAGGCTGATTCATCCAGCACAACCATGACATCACCGGGGGGGAAGGGCTGTGGTAGTCATGACTCCAACATAGTTTCCACACCTTGATTTTCTAGGAAATAATGTCAATTCTTTTCAAGCCTCAAAAATTATGAAAGCAATGATTTCATAAAGGGTTTTCAATTTACAGATTTCAGGGGAGTTTTACACAAATTAATCTGATTTATTTTACTGTCACACTAAGTGTTTTTAAAAACTGGTTTTCAGAAAGGAAGGCTGTAACAGGCTATTAACCACTGCCTCTGAAACTTGATAGGAAAATTACAGCTAAATTAGTCACAGAAGAAAAGAAACTGAGATTCTGAATTATATTTTTAGCCAAAAAAGCACACATCTATGCAACATTTTATTCTGTAACTCAAGTATTATTTCTTATATTTAAATATTAAAACCACACATTACAAAACAAGCTTGGTTACACATATATGTACTTTGCCCTAGTGTATAAAACTTTTTTTTTAGCAGAATTATATTAGTATACAAAGGGATGTCACACAGTTACAAGCATCATTCCAATTACCAGGTACACTTACAAATCACATAAAATACATGTAAACCAAAAACAACCTTGCCATAGGAATAATGCTTGCAACTGTGTGGGGCCAACACAGGCCAGACTAGAAATATATTGCAAACAATTATATGTGAGGAAAGCAAGACCAGACAAGGCCTTCCAAACATTCCAAAGTAATATATAATTCAGCACTCTAATTAAAACTATACCTGAACAGGACACCTCCTGAGAAGTCTGTGTTAGACCTCCTTTTGTTCCATGACAAGTGGGGGCCCGCAAGACTCATGGAGGGGGGGTCCCCAAGCAGCTTTGTTGCTGCCATGGCTCCTGGGCTTTTCAGCAGCCACCACCAAGCCCAGAACAGCCCCCGGGTTCTCTGACAGCTGCCAGCAGGCCCCAGCTCCTGGGCAGCTTTATCGCTGCCACAGCCCCTTGGCTCTCAGACTACTACCACCCAGTCCAGCGCAGTTCCTGGACTGCTTTGTTCCTGCTCAGGCTGTTTTTCTTCTTTTTGGTTATTGGGATTTAAAATGTAATATAAATGAGAAGATATATATTTTAACATTAGTTTTTAAAAAGTGGTTGTCTACCCTTCCTGCACAATTGCCTGTCTTCCAGTGCTTTAAAACAAGAAATCTACCTCCCTTTGTCTGTAACATTTCACCATCTGCCTATTCTTACTTGCTTCCTTGAGTTGCCAAAGCATGCCACTGTGCTCATTCTCCTATGCTACCTATTCTATCTTGATAAGTTGCCAAAATCTTTGTGACTCCTCTGTAGTCCTGGCCTAGTTGTGTTATAGCTGCCAAATGCCTGCTTGGCCATCTCTGTCCTGTTACCTATCTTCTAGTAGATGCAAAAAAAAAAAATCCAACTTTTTTTTTTGCCTGCTTTCTTGGTATTTTCATTGCTGCAATGTGCCTTAGCTTTCTCAAAGGTCCCAAATGCATTCTCTGCCATTTCTCTAACTTTGTATTTGATTTAATTTCAAGCATACTGCATACAAATGAAAATATATGTACCTGAAGAAGGAATTCTTTGCACTCTCTCTGCAGCTGCTACTCTTCCAGCAGGTGGAAGCAAGCTGTCTGCCACAGTCTATAACCCTGCCTTGCTTCCTTCAAGTTTTTAGAAACCTGGCACTGCTGAATCTCCCAGGGATCAGCTCCACACATTCTGTAATCCTGGCATCCTTAGGATGCCAAACAAATTACTTTAAGCGCCTTTCAAACACCTCCGTGTTCCCGCTGTGCCATATTATCTGCTTTCTTGGGTTGTCAAATGCCTCCATGTCTGCTAATTGCCTATAAAATTCAAATCCTTTCTCCTATCTGACTGCAATTTGGCAGGGAAGCTCTCATGAGTGGGAGTAGGGGATAAATTCAAACTATTTAATCCACACTGAAGAAGGGGAGAATGCTATAGATATGTTTTGCCTTAAAAATCTCTATAAATCTGGCATGCTTCTCACTATCTGCCTGAAATCTGATAGGGATAACCACTTGGGTGGGAACTTCTATCTCACAAATTTTTATCAAAATTGGATAGAAAACATGAAAGATTAGGTGGAAATGTTTTTACCATGAAACATTGTGGAAATATTAAGACCAATATAATGATGAATTGTGTTGGATCCCATGAAGCATGGACACAAGGTTTTCATGGAGATGGCTCTGTCCCTAGCAGTCTGAGAAGCACTTCCCCCTAGGCAATTCAGAGAAGTGTACTGTAACATTATTTTTTTCCTTTTAGATCGTTAGCAATGGCCTATCTTTTGACTAAGGGCCACAGTGGCTCAGAGGTTAAGACGCTGAGTTGCAGACCAGAAGGTCTGTAGCTCGGCCATGTGATGGAATGAGCTCCCGTCTCTGGCCCCAGCTCCTGCCAACCTAGCAGTTCGAAAGCAAGAAATTGCAAGTTAGATAAATAGGTACCACTTCGGTGGGAAGGCAACACGTTCCATGCACCTTGGCGTTTAGTTATGCTGGCCACATGACCATGGAGAAGTCTGCGGATAGCGCTGGCTCTTCGGCTTGGAAACAGAGATGAGCACCACCCCCTAGAGTTAGATTTGACTGGCTTTCAAGCAAGGGAAACCTTTACCTTTACTATCTTTTGATTCTTTCTAAAATCAAGTAATTGTGGCTGTCAATGCACATATCCCTCTTCACTCCTTATCCTTTTGTTATTTTGTGGTTGACCTGATTTGGAAAATTAAATCTACAAACTTGAGGTTAAATATCCCAAGGTAACAAATAATATTGTTAGGCAACTACAATGCATGTATTGGAAATGGTAGTATAAGGGTTAGGGGAAATTATTATGATGTTGTCCTTAAATGGCAAGAGGAATAAGCCTGAGATAATCTTCAAACATGTGACTGATAAACTCAATTTCATAATATTAAATGGTAATACATAAGGACATAAATATAAGGAATTCACTTATTATAACCAGAACAGTGTAAATGTGATTGACTGTATATTAATATCATTAACCCTTCATGATGATATATTGCATTTTGAAGTAAGATCCCTTCCGGAAAGTGATCACCGACCACTTATATTCTGTATTTGTATTTTTGAAGACTTGTGGGACTATAGGAACCCACTAACCCAGGTTGAAATTACAGCTGACATTTGTCTGAAATGGACATATACACTCCAACATTAAATACAATAGTTTGGATAGTGAGCCATTCCTTGAACTAGAATTCCCATAGTACAAGACACTGAGGCTGCCATGTCATGATATAGTGAGCTAGTTAAATCCTTGAGGCCTGTAAAAATGTTAGATCAAATGAACAAATGTGATTTATGAATAACTGGTTTGACAGTGAATGCTGAAATATGAAAAAACAACTAACACCACTCTTAGGGTGTACAAACATATTAAATTAACTGCCTACTTAAGTCCTTTTTTGAGCTCCATAATAAATATAAATGCCTACTTTTATTTTAAAAAAACTTGCCTTGATAAAAGATTCATGGCAGACAGCCTCAGACAGACATAATGAAGCTTTGGGTGCCTTCCGCAGCAGTGAATTGCTGGCCGGGTCACGTGCTGATGCCAGTGGGTGTGCACTTGCCCTCCAGGACATTTCACTTTGTGGTTCAGAGTTGTGTATTAAACTATGGAGGTCTAAGACAGATCAGCACTCCCGTGGGGCTCACATCTTGCTTCATTCCACCCCCAGGGGTCACCCCTGCCCAGTTCGTTACACCTCTGAGTACCTTTCTGTAAGGCCTAACACTTCTGGGACTTTCCTGGTACATGCTGATGGGTCCTGCCTGTCAGTCTTTCAGTTTGCAAGTGTTTTACAGGCATGCATTGCAAAGCAAGGCCTCCCCTCTGGGGAATTTGGTGTGCATTCATTCCAGATTGGGGCAGCTACCCTGGCATCCGAATGTGGTTTCTCAGCGGATCAGATTATGGCCACTGGTCGCTGGAATTCATCTGCACACAAGCTATATGTATGGCCAGGTCTACTGTACTAACTAGTTTTGTTTTCCAGTCCCTTTAGGCACATGGCGGACAGTGCTCATCATGGGACACAATATCATGTTTTGGGCAAGCAACTATGCAGCTGCATCTGGATGGGATTCCAACCTGGGTCTCAGAGAACACCTGCACATCAACTGGTTGGGATGCAGGGGAATGAAGTGGCTGGCCCTCCTTTCCACCATAGCGACTGAGGTTTATCATCGAGGCCTACCTCAGGCCATCATCATTCAGTTGAGAGAGAATGATCTACCAGCTCATTATTGATTATAATGGTTCCCATAGGGGGCATAATGGAGCCAATTTTTTTTGGCAATCCTGAATATTTGCCGAATCCACATACCATCCTGATATTCGGATTTGGGAATATAAGGATATACCAATATTTTTCAGGTTCAATATACACGAATCTGAAAAATACCAGGGTCTTTTTTGCACACCCCTATTTAGTACTTACTAGCTGAAAGCAAATGTAAGCAAAATTAGTTAAGATAACACCAGTATAACTTATATAACAAACTAACAGAATAATTAGCAAAGATTCATCTGCAATTTAGGGAATCACAGTTTCAGGAGCATAAGAGTCATGCATATTTCTTCTGCCTATTTGTAACCTTAACACCAAAAATAGGGCGTAGCGACCTAAGGGAAATTGTCAACAAGTCGCTCATAGAGGGACTGTTCCCTGGGGCAATCAAGGAAGCAGTGGTGCATCCTCTCTTGAAGAAACCATCTCTGGATCCGGCCAAATTAGCTAATTACTGGCCAGTTTCCAATTTGCCCTATCTGGGCAAAATAATAGAGGGGGCCGTGGCAATTCAGCTACAGAGCTTTTTAGATGACACTTCCATTTTAGATTCCTTCCAGTCCGGCTTTCACCCGAGACATGGGACGGAGACAGCACTGGTCGCCCTCACAGATGATCTTCAGAGTCATCTGGATCGGGGAGGTTCGGCGGTGTGATTGTTGTTGGACCTGTCAGCAGCATTCAACACGGTCAACCATCAGTTACTGATCCACCGCCTTGCCAACATAGGAGTTCAGGGACTTGCCTTGCAATGGCTTGTCTCCTTTCTCCATGGTCGGGGACAAAGCGTGGCGTTAGGGAAACAGCTCTCCCAGAGACACTGACTACAGCACGGGTGTCAAACATGCGGCTCGGGGGCCGGATCAGGCCTCTGGAGGGCTTCTATCAGGCCCTCAGCGGAACTGGCTGTCTTCTGCTTCTTCTTCCAGTTCTGCTGCTGCTCCATCATTGTAGGTTTGCAGCTTACAGATACACACCTGAACAGCATACTCAAGATTGCGACAGCATAGACATTTTGATTAAATAATTCAGAGCAAGAGGTGTCAGTTATCAGACACTGTTAAATAAACAAAATATTGCAAGAGTGCTAATGTTTTAAGCATGTTTTTTATTTTAAGTTAAAAAAAAACCTTTGTGTTTGTGTCCTTTATAAAGTTTATATCTCCGCTACCTGGCATTACATTTTATGACACACATGGCCCGGCCCAACAAGGTCTCATTTATGTCAGATCTGGCCCTTATAATGAGTTCGACATCCCTACACTAGAGTGTGGAGTACCCCAAGGAGCAGTGCTATCCCCTATGTTATTTAACATCTACATGCGTCCCCTTGCCCAGATTGCCCAGAGCTATGGGGTGGGATGTCACCAGTATGCGGATGACACACAGCTCTATCTGATGTTGGGTGGTCAAGTCTGGCTCTAGACTGGAAGATCTGCACCGGGCATTACAAGCCATGGCTGGTTGGCTTAGACTGAGCTGACTGAAACTGAATCCGACGAAGACGGAGGGGTCCTGTGCTTGAGTCGAAGCGGTACGGGGGTAGGGATCCCACTTCCAACCTTCGATGGGGCGCCATTGGAGCCAGCGCCAGAGGTTAGGCGTTAACTAACAGCCTAAGTAATGAAGACCACTCATCTCATCATTGCCTTTGTTGTAGTAGTCATATTTTAGCAGTATAAAACGATCTGTTAAAAATTTCCTTTCTTTTCTTATTACACTGAAATCTCATAGCACCAGAACTGTTGTAAATCATTCTAAAGGCCTAAAGCTCATAAAATCAATCCATTTATCAGTAAGCAACTAGCATTTGCACTAACTATTAAAAAATAATGTTATTGTAAAGAGAATTTCATTAAGATTTGTATCAGCCACCCATACACAATTCTTCCAAAAACCTATTTTGCACCTGAGATGTAATGTAGACGGGAAGATGACTAACTTAAAATAGGGAACAGAGATGTAAAAATGAAAGCAATGAAATTCACATACTGATAGAACCTACTACAGTTTAGTAATGACAGGTAAGCAGTAGAGAAACTAAGGCATGCATTTTATTTTTAATGTCTTTATATTACTTCATAGCCAGCCACAGATAAAACAGGAGATATTACCTCAAGATAGTATCTCTACTAGGACATCAACAACTTTTACCCTGCCACCAACATGAACATGGACAAATCCACACAACAGGTACATCTTCTACAATGACATGATAGATACATAAAATGGTAAGTTTCCCTTGCTCGAAAGCCAGTCGGATCTGACTCTAGGGGGCGCTTCTCATCTCTGTTGCTAAGCCGAAGAACCAGCGCTGTCCAAAGACGTTTCCATGGTCATGTGGCCGGCATGACTAAATGCCGAGGCACACGGAATGCTGTTACCTTCCCACCAAAGTGGTACCTATTTATCTACTTGCAATCTCTTGTTTTCGAACTGCTAGGTTGGCAGGAGCTGGGTCCAGAAACAGGAGGTCACTCCATCACGCAGCACTAAGGTCTCGAACTGCTGAGCTACCAACCTTCCAGTCTGCAGCTCAACCTATTAACCACTGTGCCACCGCAGCCCACGATAGATACATAGACACTACCATATACTGGAAATCCACTGACTATATATAACTTCATGCTACCAACTACTACCCAGCATTTATCAAACCTCATTTGGAATTATCAAAGTACTATGGATCACTCAATATCAATAATTGACCCTAGAAGCTCTTTAATGAGACAGTTAATTACAAGAATCCTCACATAATACAAAGTTCATCTTCAAGTCTTCTGTGCCGGGACACACTGGGACTGTGTTTGCACAGGCCAGCCACTGGAGGCTCTCTTACAGCTACTCAAGTAGTTTTTTTACACTCCAAGGGGAGTCCCTCCCCCATAGAGCCTCAGAGGCCATTTTCTCACCCAACAGTCACATGCTCTGCAAGAAGTAGCTCCCCCTTCTCCCTCAGTCCTTTATTCAGCACTGCTTTAAGAGACTGCCTTCTCTACAGCTCTTGAGATAGTGAGTTCTTCTAGAAGTTGCTTACTTTTGGGCTCTCTTGCTTCTCAAAAATGTTGCAGAAAGCCTTATTAAAAAAGTGTACCCAGTGCGGTACAAAAATGACTCGCTCTGATGAGCACTTACTCTTCCTTTTCTGTTTGACTGAGGCAAATAATATGACCGAGTGCAAAATTTGCCTCCCACTTAACTCCAATGGTTCGCTCAGATCGGGCAGCACACTTGAAGGTGAGTTTGTGGGTGAAAATGGTTTTGTGCTCTAATAGCCCAGCAGCAACGCCATCTGCCCTGGCAAAGGAAACGAAGTCCTTGCCATCAAAATCACCAGCCAGAGCTGACCAACTTGCGAGTCCACCATCAAGTGTCTCAGTTCTGTCTGTTCCAGGGACAGAACCGAAATGTCGGCTCCAGTCACCCATTCATTCAGCAGAACATTCAGTGTCAGAACTCCCACCAAAGAAGGCCCATTCCAAAACAAAACACAAGCATCAATCGAGCTCAAAGATGCACGAACTGAGCTCTTCAGTTCCAGCCAAGGTGACCATGGTTCTGCTGGAACATTTTTCCCATGCGCCTCTCCAGCATAATCATTTTTGGAAGGGGAAACAAAGCCCAGACAGGATGTACCAATGGTTCCCGCAACTAATTGACCAACAGAACCATTCTCTCCAGCACCATGGCAGATTAATATGCCTCTGCTTCCTTGACAAGGCTATCCTTATTACTTCCCGTCACCTACACAACAGGACTGGAACAACTGGCAGTAGTGAAGAATACTGCCAGAATCAGGGCACCCTCATTCAGAGAGCCATGAAACTGTGGCTCCACTGATTTGGTATCCAGCTGCAATATCTCCTCAATGTCCTATGGATTCTTGGAATATGAAGATCAGCAAAAACTGAGAGCTGATTTGTCTTTGGGCCTGGGCTCAGATCTGCCATCAAATTCCTTCACCTGATGGCACAGTAAGGGATCTGAGCCAGTCTCACCAAATGAAGATCTGAAACTTTACGCAGAACAGATGTTGTAAATGGCCAAATCATTAGAAACAGAGGTAGCCTCCAGCGACCCAAAGCCCCAGGACAAGATTTTGGACAAACTCTGGAGTTGGCAACCCTATCTCCTTCTCAGCCAAGCATCAACCTGCCATTATCTGCCCCTCTGATTTCAGCTTTGCATCTCCTCCCCCCTCCCTCCTAGAGATCAGTTATAATTCTGAATGATTTCCACCCTCTCCTGAGATTGGGAACAGTGGTTCCCCAGAAGGGAATGGCTGGTTGGGAGGGTGGAGTATAGCATTGTATCTGTCTGAGGTCCCACCCCTCCTCAAACCTCACCCTTTCCAGGTTCCATCCCTCAAATCTCCAGGAATTTCCTACCTGGAGTTGGCAACCCTATCTCCTTCCCAGCCAATCATCAACCTACCTTTATTTCCCCCTCTCTTCAGCTTTCCATTTCCCACACACACACACACACACCTGCAGCCTCTCCCGTGCTCTGAAGCCCTGACTGCCACAAAGTCCACCATTTTCTCCAGGGGAACTGATCACTGCCATCTGGAGAGCAGTTGTAATTCTGAATGATCTCCAGCCCTCACCTGGAGATTGGTAACAATGGTTTCCCAAGAGGAAAAGTAGTCTCTCTCTGCAATGGGGACCAAAGCAGCTTACATCATTCTCTCTTTTTAAAAAAAATTAAATTTTCCACAAAAAAGCATCTTACAATTTCACTTACAAGATATCATGGTACTGAGATTCTTCCATTATTTTCAGTTTTATGAAATTACACTTTACAGCAGTTTAGGAATTCATCACTTTGAGGTTATTTAAATCCATCTATAAACTCTCGACCATAAATTCTGAACTACCTCTTCATTTTTACCTTGTAACATAAGAGTTAACTTTTCCATTTCAGCCACTTCTAACAATTTATATATAAATTCTTCCCTTGAAGGAATTTTTTCCATTTTCCACTGTTTAGCAAATAATATGCTTGCCATTGTTACAACATGCAAAATAATGTAAACATCTAGCCTTCTATAAATATCAGGAATGATGTTTAACAAAAATAACTCTGGATTTAAAGGTATATTTGTATCTATTATCTTTTCGACTATCTCTTTAATCTAGGTTCAGTATTTTTGGGGTTTAGCACATAGCCACTGCATATGGAAATACGTCCCCACATTTCGTTTACATTTCCAACAATGACTTAACAGGCTCTTATAGCATTTACTTAGCCTATCTATGGACATATGCCACCTGTAAAACATTTTGTATAGATTCTCTTTATATGGTGGCTCTAATAAGTTTTATGTTTCCTTCCGATACCTTCAACCACTGATCTAATTCTATGGTATATCCCAAGTTCTGTGGCCAAGTTATCATTGATGGTTTGACCCATTCATCTTGCATTTCGTTTCTAACAAAAAAGTATATAATTTCTTAATGAGTTTCTCCTCGTTGTGCAACCATATTTTATCTAATTCTATAGCTTTTCCATAGAAACCAGTTTGCTTATCTTTCATATAACTTGACTCTAATTGTATGCTTTCCCACCATGCATTCTTTCCCACATCATTCTCCTCTCCCCCTTTTGACTTGCACAACAACCCTGTGAGGTAGGTTAGGCTGCAAGTCTGTGACTGGTCCAAAATCACCCACTCAGCTTCTACAGCAAGAACGTGGATCTAGCAGACCCTGCTCTGAAGCACTGACTGCTACACCTAGGACAGCCAACCTCCAGGTGGAGCCTGAAGATCACCAGGTATAACAACTGAACTCCAGACAACAGATCTCCCCCCCCCCGGAGAAAATAACTGCTTTGGAAGGTGGGCTGTATGGCATTCTGTTCAGCTGAGGCCTCTCCCCTCCCCAAACCCTGGCTTCCATAGACTCTACCAGAAAATCTCCAGGAATCTCCCTACCTGGAGCTGGCAACCCTAGTCAGGACTGGCCCTAATGAGTTCCTCACAAAGGCCTGCAAAGGGTTTCCTTTGTCTGACCCAAGCTTGGTTGCCTGCTTTGGCAAAACGGGCTCCAGTTTACAACTCAGCAGTTCACCTCCCACCTTTGTCTCATGGGTATATCTCACTCCTTAAGTTCGCTGCCACCACTCACGGAATCGTCACTGCCTTTTTAGAGGGACAGTGAGACCCCTCTAGCCGAATCTCCCTATTTGGAGATGGAATCCCCAATCTTTGGGGGATCCCTGGAAAGCTGGCAACCCAAGGGTCTGGCCTTTCCTTGCTTCCTTGGGCTACCCCGTCCCTTTGGTATTGTGCAGAGCAGGGGAGACTATGTGGTCAGAGCACAACACAGGTTATTAGTCCACATAAAATAATTTATTTAACTATTTACACAGTTATAGAGCACACACACACTGTAGGAGTAAGCACACACTATGAACCAACAGGGCATAAATCAACAAGGGTTAAACACAATCTTTTTCCCTACACACAATAGTCTCTACCTCTGGAGGTTGGGGGCTCACCTGTACTTCAGCCTCTTTCTCTTGCCCAAGAGAGCAGGGAAACTTCCATTCATTTCCCAGTCCAGCCAACTGGAGTGGCTGAATTTCTGCTGCTCCCAGGGACGAAGACTGCTTTGGGACAGTCCCTGTCTTCCCGTACTTTTTGGCCTTGGGGCAGCTGGGAACTGTAGGCCAGCAGATGAGGAAGCCCCATTCACCCCAGTGAGTGATACCCCTGCAGGCCCCTCTCTGGAACTACAGCTCAATTAAACCTTATGGGGGAAGATTTTAAACAAAGAACCACAGCCATCTTACAAATACAGGTAACTGCGATTTTGTGACACCAGTCCCACACAGGAAAAGCTTCTTTGTCAAGAGAGAAAGCCGTTTGCCAGTAATTCTGACAGGGCACAGTGGCTGAAGCGGGAGTGGGTGGGGAAGAAGATCAGACCCAGCACCCAGCTAATGGCACGTGAGTACTCTTGAGTGGTGGCTGACGGGCCAATGGCTAAGGGAGAGCATGGAATCTTGCCACCCCAAAATAGGATTATGATATAGGAGAGATATAGACAAAACAAAGGGTTTCCATTAGTCCCCATGGCTTTTTGTGTGCTACTCAGGTAGCTCAAAGGAGAGGCCAGCCACTTCTAGGTGGATAGTCTTGGCTATCAGGTTAGGATATCATCAGGCTGGTCTACCATTTTCTGGTGCTTCGGGCACATTGTACACAGGCACAGGCAGCATCAGCAGTGTTCCAGAGAGGGACTCCCTTGGAGAACATCTGCTGAACGGCAATGGAGTCATCACTGGACATCATCAAGCACTTTTCCATGGATGTGAATGTGAGAAGGGATTCAGCGTTTGGCAGAGCTGTGCTGCACTCCTTGTTCCACTGAGACCCATCCCACCTCCAAGGTAAGAAGCTCTATAGTCTCCCAACATGGGTTTGCACAGAAGACTGAAGATGAAAACAATGCTGCACTTACCTATAACTGTAGTTCACCAAGGTGTCTTCTGTACAGGCCCTCCCTCCTACCCCACTATGAGTTCAGAGAATATAATGAGGTTTACGCAGGGGTCGTTCCGTAGAAAAAGAGCTAGGGGAACTCATTAGCATAACTCATTAGCATACGCCACACCCCCTGACATCACCGGAAGTGTGTCATAAGGCCACACCCCCTGACATCACTGGAAGTGTGTCATAAGGCCACACACCTCGCCCTCAACGGTCCTGGCCGCTGCCGCCGGCCTTGCAGCTCCACGCCGAGCCCCATGAGGGGCCCGGCGGTAGACCTGCAAGGCCAGCGAGAATGCAAGGAAGCCGTGCGAAGGCCCTCCCCTGGCCCCAGGCAGGCAGGGGTGGGGAGAGGCAGGGAGGAAGCAACTTACCCTCCCTCTTCTCCTGCCTCCTCCTGGCTGAATGAGGGCCGGAAGCGGGGCGGCCGGAAGCAGGGGGCGGGGCTTCGTCATGTGTCCCGCCCCCGTACCTCACCCGGGGGAACTGCAATCCCCTGCGATCCCCCCCGAAATGACCTCTGGGTTTACGATACTCATGGTGGCTACGGAGGACTGAGGAAGAAGAAGCAGAGCATGTGACCGTTGGGCAGGAAAACAGCCTCTCAGAGGCTCTGCAGGGTAGAGGCTCCCCTGGAGTGTAAAACCCCCCCTACTAGAATAGCTGTAAGAGAACCTCCAATGGCAGGCCTGTGCAAGCACAGTCCCAATTTATGCCTGGACAGACGACACCTTGATGAACAACAGTTACATGCAAGTGCAACACTGTTTTACTCCACTTAAGAAAAGGTAGGTCAAAGAAAGAAACACAGCTACTGATTAGAGGTTCGGGCATAAATTTCAGGCATCAAATAATCCAAAAGTGTGAGAAGGCATATATCATATGGGGGCTATGCAACCACACACAAAAAAATGGTTTGGTGCTGGCCAAAAACATACAAGGAGCATACAGAAGAAGAAGAGAAGAGATTGGATTTATACCCCGCCCTTCACTTGGAGTCTCAGAGCGGCTTACAAACTTTTTTCCCTTCCCCTCCCCACAACAGCCACCCTGTAAGCAATGTTCCCTCTAAGCTGTAGAGTCTTGTGAGCAGAAATTCTAGTGTGAGCAACTGGCATTAAAGTTGTGAGCGAGCGATTTGGCTGCTGCATCAGTTAGTTTGCTCTGGAGCCATCCTTCCCGAGCTAAGACAAAAATGGGTGAGCCGGAGGCTAAAAAACTGTGAGCTAGCTCACACTAACTCAGCTTAGAGGGAACACTGCCTGTAAGGTAGGCGGGGCTGAGAGAGCTCTTTCCAGAACTGTCCTTGAGAGAACAGCCCTGACAGAACTATGGCTTGCCCAAGGACATCCAGCAGCTGCAAATGGGGAATCAAACCCAGTTCTCCCAGATTAGAGTCTGCACACTTAACCACAACACCAAACTGGCAGAGGAATACAAAGCACAGCAGAGCAGAATACGTGAGGATAGATTCTGGTTCCAGTTATATGACAAGCTACAGAGTTAAAAAACCCAAAAAGATCCTTTTATTTCCAAGCTTGGATAGCTAAGAAGGGGCAAAATAGGGGCTCAAGTCTGTACCTTAACTAGCCAAAGAGACAAAACGGTTCTGAGAATAATTCCAAGTAAAAGAGTGCTATACTCCAGAAATTGAGACGGTGTGGTCTGAAGGCAATTCTAGCCTAATAAATGAATTGAGGCCCTGGTGGGTAAGCTAACCAATGCAAATTGGAATATTGAGACAAGTAATTCAAGATGGAAAATGAAATGGAGGGTTGTCTACATATCAACATGGATCCTATGATTAAGTAATGAACATGCTATTACAACAGGTTCTGCTGATGACTAAAGGCATACTTTTTAATTACTAGGAGACCTTAATATGCTCTGTCTACTTAAGTACAGGTACTGAGTCATGGCTTCTCCCTGGGATAACTATTCCACTCCAGTTAATATGACTGAACTAGGTGAAGTCCACCTTCCTCTGTTGAATCTCAGCCCTTGTTTCTGGGACAACATTTTCCCTACTTAGGGTCAAACTACATTTTATATCTACCATGAATTAAGTACATATGCAGAACTTGAACAAAATGCCCCCCCAGAACCATTTCAAGTAATGGAAAAGGATCCCCTCCTGCAGGAACCCCTCCTCTCCTGTGCAAATCAAGCCTCTGTGGTGCATTCAAATTGAGTTACAGAAAACTGCGAGTCTCCTTGGCAATTATGTGGCAGATGTAACATGTAGTTTGGATCTTAGATGCAAAACTTGGAGGCAAGCAGGTCTCACCACCAACCGGGGGGGGGGTAGACCGGGGGGGGGGATAGAGGCTTCTTCATAACAAATGAACATGTTTATCGTCCAATAAAAAGCATGGAATTCTAAGGACAGCGGAACATCAGTTGGGGGTGGGGGAATAAGGGGATAAGGAAATTGAGGAGATAGCCTAAACAAGTGCCTAAAATCTTTTAACATGCTGTAGAGAAAAATACTAGGCCGAGGAAAATTTCCCAAAAGCTTAATCCTTTCCCCTGCAATCCCACATGGGTTATGGATTTATAATCCATTATATCTATTTCTTAATGTGGCTCCATATGTGGATACTTAAATCCAGAGGCTGAGGCCTTGTAGAGATGAGACAGATCTTTCTACAACCCCGAGAAAAGCCCCAGGTTTGTAGAAAAATCTGAAATCTAAAAAAAATACATTGTGGGGTTACAAAAATATAAAAACTGTACCTGTATCTTTAAGAAACAAATGCCCTCAGTGGCTGTTGCCAGGCAACCACAACAGCACTGCCAATCTTCAAGCCTTGGTTTCCACCAGGAAAAGGATGGCGGGAGGAAGTAGAGGCCTTCCCATGGCTGTGTTGCCTTAAAAAAGGACTCAAAGGGGCCAGACCTGGTAGCAGACCCTGGGCCACTCCACCATAGCCAGAGTGGAGTAGTAGTTAAGAGTTTCAGGTGAGGATCTCAGAGACTTAGGCTTGAATGCTCACTCTGCTATGGAAGTTCACTGGGAGACTCTGGGATAGTTGTATGCTCACAGCCTAACCTACCTCATAGAGTTGTTGCAGGGATAGAACACAGGAAAGGAGAATGGTGTAAGCCACACAGGGTCCCCTGTTGTAGACAAAATCAGGGTATAAATGAAGTAACTAAATACAGCTGAAGATGGGGGAGGTAGACAAACGATAGGTTGGTTGGTGGGAAGAACTGTAACACCTGGAGTGGAATAGAATGGCTATTGAATAGAAATCTTCCTTGCTCATTCTTTGGCCATCAGCTTGTTAATGAAGACCAATGTTTAATCAATGTGCTTCTAGCATTTAAAAAAACCCTGTCCTGTTAGTACATCTGAAAGGAAGGTTCTCTCATTTCAGGCCAAGCTAATTTTGACTATTTGGAACAGCCTACAAAAGCCACACTCACCAAACAGCCCAAGACTGTCCCAAGCATATACCCTTGCCAGCCTGCATACTCATCTGTTTTACCTTATTGAGATTGTCGTGCTCCGGGTTGCCCCCTGTAAAGCCTGTCGCCATTTTGGAAAAGGGATCTTCAAGGAAACAAACACCTCAGATATGAACATGCTGGATGTTGCTTCACACACCAAACCTTGTTCTCAGATTAATCGCCTCTTCGCTCTCTCTCTGCCTTAGCTATGCGATTATCTGAACTCCTCCCCGGTGTTTCCCGTTTCCTCTCTTTTATCCTCCTCCCCACCCTTCCATATCCACCCCTCAGAGCCCATAGGCTCCTTCAGCTATCACTCTCTGTGGTCCCCGTGTTTCCCCAATCCCCGAGGGCTTCTCACTCCCGATCCTGCCCTCTTCTAAATCTCCGTGGCGTTGGGCGGGAAGGGGGAGTGCCCGCTTCCGCTCAGCATGTTGTGGCCGGTGCCTGGACCTGAGTGTGAGGTAAGGCCAGGACCCTCCGCTCTCCTCTGCCCTTCACCCGGGCTCGCCCCTCTTTGGCACGAGGAGCGATGTCTGCGCTGGACCGCTCCCTCTCTCCTGCGTGCTCCCTGTGTCTGGGCTGTCGCTGAGGGAGCGGGTTGGGGACGTGCGCTTCCCCAAGACCGTCTCCCGGGGTCCTTCCATCTCCCGGCATTATGAAAGAGCCCGGTGCGGACCGCGCCAGTCCCACCGCAGCGGGACAGAGATGTTATCCCAGGACTCTGAACTGCCATGTTTCCTCTCTACCAGTTAGGTGACATATCTGAAATCCTGCCACAACTCCTCCCCTATTTCCAAGTCTGGAAAGAAAAAAATTTTCTTTTGGGACTTGCTGGCTGTCCACAGTCTATGAACAAAGTGAGTTTTGTCTGCTTATAACCACCCTGCCTTGTCAGCTAAAGAACACACATTCTGGACACACTCCCCCACCACCACTCAATTCCCACCAGGAAGATTTTAAAAATTATTTTACTGGAAACAATACATATTTTGGGAATAACCGAAAACCCCTCTTATAAAATGTTATTTTAGAATGATGAATTAATTGCTTTTAAATACAAGACTTCAAAATATTTTAACTGTCCTTTAGTCCCTCAATATGTCTTAACTATGAAATACCGAATACCATAAATTGTGCTACATAACTATAATTCCAATAATTAAAACAAATGAAACAAATAAGCACTGACCCACATAAATTTTGGAGAATCCCATCTTCACTGGGCAGTGTACAGCTGCATTTGCCTAAAGAAACTTTCATCTATTTTTATGCTATTTTGTCCATTTTCCTTTTAAAAAATCAATTTTATTTTTAATTGCAATACTGTACTTAGGTTTTATTAATCAACCTCATTTTTATCATAAATATAATCATGTAGTTACACTTGAGATGGGATTAGGTTGCCCAGCAATTACATTCTTATTGCTGAGCCATGTCATTCCATCATTTCCCAGTCTTTTCTACCGTTTCCCATCTAATGTTGACAGCTAGCTGTTTTTCAGATGTCATACAGTATTTTGCATGATGGGATACAATTTAGGCACTGTTCCAAAAAACCTTCACATTCCACAAATGATTGACATCTAAAAGGGTGAACTCAAATCCATCACAAAGGAATTGACTCACCAACTGCTTTGCCTGACAAACAACTGGCTGCGGTCACACGGGCAGGAAACTGCGGGGAGGGAGCGTGGCTATTTGCACCGGGGCAACATACCTCGCGGCAGCGGGATCAGACGTCCCGGCGAGGTTCCGGCGAGGTCCCGTGGATTAGGTGGCGGTGCCGATCACACGAGCATCCGCAACTCCAGCAAGAGCCGATGGGAAGGGGACGGAAGGAGCCACCCCCTCTGGGAGGGCCGTGCACAGCCCACTCTGGGCAGGGTCCATGGGCCGCTCACAAGGAGGGGAGGGGAGGGGAGGGGAGGGGGGGAGTAACCCGCCAGGTCCCCCCTCCCCACCAGCGTCTCGCCTGCCCTCCCTTCCTCCCCCCGGGACATGCGGCCCTCTCTGCCTGGCCGCTGCCGCACACCCCCATCGCAGCCCCCCGTGGCCCTCCCTCGACCCTTCCAATGTCGGGCGCCTTTGTGCGCATGCGCTGTTGAGCGCTTCGGGGGCATGGGGGGGAACCACCCGGCGGGCGCCGGATGCCATGGAAGCCCAGCGGGGACGCGATCAGGCGCCCGCCCTTGCTGCGCAGTTCCCGGAAACTAGTACCTCGGAGGTACTAGTTTTTTACTGCGCTTCTTCCGATGGTAGCCACGGATCAGCCACGGGAGCTCTACGCTCCCCAGATGTTGCGGTGAGATCGCGCCCGGAAACTCCACTTCTCTTCTGTCCCTCTTGCGTGCCTAATGCTCCGTGTGACCGCGGCCAACTGTGTAACATAAAAGAGGCAAATTTAAGTGCAAACCTTAGAGGCATCCAAGGGGACCTTGTAATGATAACTAGTAATGGCCTACCAAGATTTTTGTGAGGCTTTGGACCTTGCCTGAGAAAACTAGATGAGGCAAGATGTACAGACTGGGAAATAACTCTACCTGCCCACTATTTCTGTGATATTTCCTTAAAGTGCATGCCACGGTGATACTGGAAGCAGGAAGAAAAGATTATCTCAACACAGTTCATTATGGGCACTACCATAGTTTGGATTAGCCCCTTGCTACATAGGATATTTCTTTATTCCCACAGCACAGTTCTCCACCTATCCCACTGGAAAGTATCCAAAATTCTCAAAGCCTACTTCAAAAGTACATAATTCTCACCCCTTTGATGATAACCATATCCACAATCAAAACAATGACATTTAATACAGGCTGGCATTTAGTCAAGTGGTCAGGATTAACTATTTTTAAAATGTTTTAACCATATACAACTATATACAGAACAAAGTTATTTCACATAATCTCCAGAAAAGTAACATCAAGCTTACACCAGCACTGAAAACTTTTCAATTAAATCAAACGAAAAATATATCATCTCTTGGAGCAGGGAATTATTTGGGATAATACTGTTTTTTGCGATATAACTAATCAGAGGAAACCATACAGCTACAATTTTTTGTTGTATGTTTCAGGAGGTAGGTTAGAAGTATGAAAAGCTAATTTACTCAAAATAAAATAATCACAAATTCTGGAGTATGGTCAGGGTTAACTTGATGTACT
Organism: Gekko japonicus; assembly: GCF_001447785.1. Classification (NCBI taxonomy): domain Eukaryota; kingdom Metazoa; phylum Chordata; class Lepidosauria; order Squamata; family Gekkonidae; genus Gekko; species Gekko japonicus. The sequence continues at coordinate 653,312 of NW_015165245.1, read as the reverse complement.
TTGTAGATGTTTAGTTTTTCAGTGTTGTAGGCAGCCTTGGGCCAAGTAGAAAAGTGGTGTTAATTTTTTTCTAAATAGATACATAAATTGAATAAAATTATGTACTTTAACGTGCTGTTATTCCAAAGTTTGGTTTCCAAATAACTCTCAAGGGCAATATATTTTCCAACATCTTCATTGAGAGTGAAATATCTTCTTAAACAAAAACTCCAGACTATTTTAATATTGTTTCTGAAAATGTTTTTCTAACTTCTTGTTTACAATTGCATGTATATAGAGAAAAAGGTGATAGTCAAATACAAACTATCCTTACATTTTCATTTGTATACTATTTCAATAAAACTAGAATTCTTAAACTGTAAATGTTAAGTGGCTTAGAGGCAAACAACCATTTCTAACCCACAATGGGCAAAAATAGCCCTTCCAAAGTAACTGAGAAAATGACACTCAATAGCTTTTACAACATAATATATTAAATGTAAGCAGAAGATTAAATGTAGACATATTCACTAGCATGCTTTGACCTACTAAAAGTACTGTAAGTGATGCTTTCAAAGAAGTTAAAAATGAACACCAAACACATCTCCAAAAAATCATTAGACATTTCTGTATGGCTGACCTATATGACCACCAGTGACATTTAGATAGTATAGGTAAAGGTTTCCCTTGCTCGAAAGCCAGTCGAATCCGACTCTAGGGGGCAGTGCTCATCTCCATTTCCAAGCCAAAGAGTCAGCGTTGTCCGAAGACTTTTCCGTGGTCATGTGGCTGGCACGACTGAATGCCAAGGCGCACGGAACGCTGCTACCTTCCCACTGAAGCGGTACCTATTTATCTACTCGCAATTTCTTGCTTTGGGACTGCTAGGTTGGCATGGTATGGTATGGTTTGGTGTGGTGTGGTATGGTACAGATGACACTAAAACCATGAAAACCAAGAACCAGTAAAATTAATATTAAAATGTTAATAACTTACCCAAGTGTAGCAGTGCAAACTGTGCTGCTAATTCTTTTGCATCTTCTACTGTTGTGCACAGCTTGTCTGGCATAAAATAACTCTGGGAT
>NW_015165245.1:644244-652193 GCF_001447785.1 Gekko japonicus | reverse complement strand
ATCTTGACTTGTGGTTGAGTACAAGTAATATTCTGGAGGTGCCCAGTTATTTTTGTTGCAATAATAATCTAATTGCATTACCGCAGAACTAAAATGGTTAGATTTTAATGAATACATGCTAATTGGAGTAAGTTTTGTTCCGGGGAAAAATGGGTAACTACACCTTTCAATTTCAGGGGGACTTGGACTGTGCTGCCCATTAAATCGGACTGGAAGACTTGCTGGCTTTGCTAGAGATTTTTGATGAACGTCTTCTTTGTTTGCAAACACTAGAAGATTTTCAGAATTAGGACTAATTTGTCCATTAAGATGCTGCCTCCAAGTGCCCTCTTTGTTTACTGGTTTTGCCAATGTTACTTCAATGCTAGCTCCATCGATACACTTCCCATTCATGACTGACATAGCAGCAACTGCATCATCTCGGTTGAAAAAATGAACAAATGCGTAATCTCGAAGTTTTTTTACACGCTCAACAGCTCCTGGCTTGAATTTGTTAAATTCAGCTTTAATCGTTTCTTCTGTAGTGGAGATCATCAAGTTTCTAACATATAATACTTTGACCCTCTGCATTGTTTCTTCATCAACTTCTTTTTCTGGGTCTGCCCAATCTACCTGAATAGTATGGCCCCATAACTGGAATGTTCCTATAAATGAAAAGTAAAATGTAACCATAGTATCAGTTTCTAAGATATTTTACAGTACATTTGTAAGTAATATAGCAGTTATAACCATGGGTGGCTTATGCCTAAATTTTACATTTATGTTATAAATGTTTAAAAACAAATGTAGTCAACTTCAATTCTCCTATTATTCAGTATCAATACCAAAACCTATTGTTTGAAGTTTGAGCAATGATAAAATTTGTCAGAGTACTAGCTGTTTGAAAAGTTGTTTATCAAAGCAGTTGGGTATTTCGTACCTTCTACAACTGCAAACACTTTACACCTTTTCAATTTAGAGAACTGCAACATCTGAACATCAATTTTAAACTACATTTTACCTCTTTAGATAAAAATATATTGATCCATGTAAGGTGGACACACTTATTTTTTCACATAAAAGTCTTTAAAATCTGCAACATGCAAGTGCTCCTAAACACATGCAGAAAAGACAGTTCCACAACTGAACATATAAGAATATCAGGAGTGCCCTGCTGGATCAGACAGATGTCCATCTTGTCCAGAATCCTGTCTCACACAGTGGCCAAAATAGGTGATAGAGTCCAAAGCCATTCCCTAATGTTGCCTCCTGGCACAGGTGTTCAGAGATTTACTGCCTCTAAAGATGGAGAGTCCCTTTTAATTATCATGGCTAGCAGCCACTGATGGACCTATTAGAGATGTAAAATTTCCAGAAATTCTGAAGCCACAGGGGGAGGGGAAAAGTTCCCTGGAAAAAATATGGAAATTTAGAGAAAAAATTGAAATATATGCAATACTTACTTTCCTATCAAATCGAAACTTCTTTCAGTGATATAACATAAAATGCATCATTTATAATGTAGCATATAAAGTTGTATTATTTGGCATATTTATAGAATTTAAAAGTATAAAATATCTTCATTTTCTATTAGAAAAATTGCTCTATTATCTATGCAAGGCTTACCCAAATTAAACAGTTCACAGGTCAGTCTCTGCTGTGTACTCCTACAACAAGTCTATATCATCCATTCCCCACCCATGCAGCCTTTTGCACCTGGGGTCCACTGTGAAACTGTCTTTTCCATCACAGGGGTTCAGGGAGAGTCCACTCTATCAAGCCAGGAGGGTGAGACAAATCAGGATGCAAACAGCTCTGCCTGGTCATTTTCTGAGTGGGTTTGCAAGTCTTTCCCCCCCACACACACACTTTTTGCCTTCCCAGTTTCTTCCTCCTTGGGAGTAGGGAATCCAGGCACAGCATCTCTCTCTTGAATCTCAACCTTGGTTAAATTGCTTATACTTGGGAAGCTTCTTCCACTTTCCTAAAAGGACTGCATTAGGCTGCTTACTTCACACCTTTGTGCACTTGGGGCGTTTTCTGCCCACTCACCTAATGAGCCACGTTGCCAGCTCTTCAGCCTTGCATTCCCAAATCTCATTCAAAGCCAGGCTATCCTGCAAAGTTACTCTTGTCAGCACTCACAAATCTCTTCCATTCCCAAGTTCCAATTCTAGTTTTTGCGCTTTACCCTTCCATGCTATTTTTTTCTGCACAGCCATTTTCTGAGCTGTGAGCAGAAGCCATGCCAGCAGACTGCCAAATCAACTGGGGTGCACTTTTTCTCCACTTCTGGCCAAGCCATCAGTCCACTCAAAACCACCAAATATTTTATGACTGAGCCCTGCTGGGACTAGTCAAGGACTCTCCAACGTAGCCTCCTCTGCCAAATGTGTTACGACTGAGCCCCACGTGCCCTGCTGATGCCAGCCGGGGAGCTGTCTCTCCTGCTCAGCTACAGCCACCCTCCTTCCCTCGGCATCTCAGCATATCAGTTCTTGCAGGATTCTGCTGACTACACCACTGTTTGGGGCTCTGGCCAGAAGCTCCAGGTTCATAGAAATCCCAAGGCAACAATATGCAAGATCCAGGTTTGCTTACAAGATTTTAATAAGCAATGATCAAGCTTACAGAAATAGCAGGCTAAGCTCCCATCCACTGAGTCTCGAATGCACACATGCACAGCAAAACATAGCCAGACCTCGAGACAAGATCCATAGCCAAAACTAAGCATCTTATACCCTAAGTGCTGGCTATTAGCCAAGAAATCATTAATCAGGTTATCCCAAACACTGAGATGAGCCAGGCCACCTCACACCTGGTGTCTAGTGATAAGAGAAAACAAATTAGTTAAGAGCTGCTAACAGGCATGAGAGAAATATTCTCCTGAGAGCAGCCTGTTGGACTCACAGAACTCAAAGCAACTAAAAGGTAATTAGTACCACAGGCTGTAACAAAGATAGTGTTACCGAGGCTATACAGTCTCTTCTCTTGAAAACCCTACAGGGTTGCCATAAGTCAGCTACAACTTGATGGCACTGTCCTCCACCACCACTAATCAGACTTTTGTTTAGTGACTTAGGGAGATTCAGTACAGTAAATTTTCAGTCCCTGCATTTACAGAGGAGTGAAGAACGGTTCAGTTTTAAGTTCAAGAGGCATGCAGTTGGGAAATAATACTTGGAGAGAAAGGGCTGCAGGGAGGTAGACCACAAGTGATGAAAGAGCTTGGCAATCCTCATCCATGCTGCCCATTGCCCTTAAAATCAGACTTTTCCATCCCAGGCATCTCCTCCCCCCCTCCCGCAGATCCAGATTAAAATACATCCACCTGTCACTATCACATCTAGTTTGGCCCTTAGTGAAGCAGAGAACCAGGACCTCAAAGTTACCACAAAAATATGAGATTCTAAGTTTCCTGGTGGAAGAAAGCATGTTAATGTAATTAAGAGACCTACCTGGAATTAATTTTCTCCTTGCCATAGCTGCAGCTCTGTGAGATTCATATTCCACAAAAGCAAAACCACGATTCTTTGTTTTGTCTGTTGCACTTGGATACACAATAACATCTACTACACCTTCAGTGACTTTTTTCATTTCATCCAAGATCTCTTCTTTTTTCTTTTCTTTTGGAATAGCTCCAATAAATAGTCTGCAGTTATCCAAGCTTACACAAACACCAATAAATTTCCCAGGACGAATTTCATAATTATTAAGGATCCTGATGGCAAGTTGAGCTTCTTCTTTAGTTGTATACATTACAAATGCATATCCTCGATTCTCACCACTAAATTCCATCATCAGTCTGAATTCATAGATCTTTCCTGCTCTTTCAAATACAGGAACCAATTCATCCTCATACATATCACGAGGAATCTTTCCCACAAAAACTTCACAGCCTCGAGGTGGTGGTGGGCCTTCCCAGCCTTAAAAAAAAAAGGTTCAGTGCCTCATTATTGCAAATACTTTAAACAACATACTTTGCATTCTGAATTTTAGTCTGTCATATCCTTGTTACCACGTGATTCTACACTCTTAAATTCATTCATCACACACTGGTTTGTAATTTATTTATTTAATTTCCCATTTATACCCTGCCCTACCCTACCAAGGTAGGCTCAGGACAGCTTACACAACATAAAACGCATATTAACAATCAAATTGCCATAAAACATTTAAAACAATTCATTAAAACAATACAATATTAAAGTGCTAGCTATGTTATTTAATGTCGTAACAATGGCGTTACCACGTGAGTGCATTCCATAAGTTAAGTTAGCAGCTCACTGATCTTCCTCAGATATAGTCGGTGCACACAGGCTGTCGATAACCAACCAGGGCCCAGGCTCTACAAGTTGTTATAGTTGTTAATAGTGGTGGCGGCTCCTAATTGAAAGCCTGGTGGAAGAGCTCCATCTTGCAGGCCCTGCAGAACTGTAAAAGGTCCCGCAGGGCCCTGATCTCTTTGGGGAGCTCAGTCCACCAGTATGGAGCCGCCACCAAGAAAGCCCTGGCCCTAGTTACAACCAGCCTGGCGTCCTTGGGACCTGGGAGGGCCAATTAGTTTTGTGACCCTGACCGTAGTGCTCTCTGGGGTATATATGGGGAAAGGCGGTCCCTCAGGTAAGTCGGACCCTGGCCATAAAGGGCTTTTGCAGATCAAGATAAAGGAGGATAAATTACATTTAAAGCAATATAAAGCTCTGGTTTCAATTGGACTTATTTAGCAGTAAGTGTGGCTAGGATAACAACTTTAGTCTGATTTCTATATAATAAAACAGATTAAACCTAATACTTCTTAAGTACTGGGACAGATAAGCAAAAAGTTTAAAATTTACTAGAAGGTTACACACAAAAAACCTCACACCTAACTTCAGATTTCTCCAACAGTGTCAGATTTATCAAGTATGTTTAAATCCTATATCAAAATGATATTTTGTACTCTACTTTCTTACCTGGTGGAGGCCCACCAAATTTTCGTTGACCATTTTCTTGAACCATGTTGTAGCCAGTCTTTTCCATAAGAGCCAATAAGGCAGCCTCATTCTGAGTACCAGTTCGAACTTTGCTGCACCCATTTGTTACATCGCTGTGTTCTTCATTCATAGTTGTGAAGTCTTCAAAAAACTGACAAAAAGTACAGTGTTACTTAAATTTCCAGAGCAGTTAATAATTTTGAACTTCATAAATACAGCCTTCACATTTGCTATATAAAAATCTATTAATGAACACTAGACATATATGCATATCACATAAGAATAACACCAGACATTTACATCCTTCAAGTTGCAGCCAACTTATCGTAACTCCATACGGTTTAAAGGCAAGAGATGATCAGAGGTGGTTTGCCATTCCCTGCCTATCAGGTCTATCAGTAGCTATTAGCCTCCACATTCAGAGGCACTAAACCTTTGAATCCTAGAGCCACGAGACAACATCAGTGGAAGGTCTTGGCCTCTTTGCCCTGTTGTCAGCCCTCCAGAGGAACTGGTTAGCCACTATGTAAGGCAGGATACTAGACTAGATGGACCATTGGTCTGATCCAGCAGGGACTCTCTTATGTTTTAACATCAATATATAGTCCCATTTATTTTATTTTTTTAAATCAGAGAAGAATGCACAACCATCTCACCCTCCGTTCTCCTGTAGCAGCCCAAAATGCTGCTCCTGAAAGAAAGGGACCTCCAAGACATGGAGACATGGGGGTTGGCAAAATTGCCCCACCCCTTCCACCTATGAAAATCCTTTTTGATGGAAGCCCCCTCTCCCCACATACGTACACACACACTCCTCAATCCTTTTTGATGGAAGCCCCCTCTCCCGACATACGTACACACACACTCCTCTACAATCTAGTGTTGCTATCCATTTATTCCATATAGATCTCAGTACAAGAACTGTATGGTGTATTAAACCCACAAAAGAACTAGATTGCTAGATTTTACACTGTTCCCCTCAAAATTAAACACAAGTAGTAAATTACTTCAGCTGGTATCAGCTTTAATAGCATATGCTTAAAACTTAATCAATATGTATGGAAAATGCACACTTTCACAAACACATAATTAAATTTTGACATGGTCTCAGTAATCATATTGCTATGACCCTCCTTTTGCATGCGGTGTATATAATCTGCATTAGAAAGAAGCTAGAAAAATGATCCAGCAATGGAAGTTTAACATTATCAATACTTGCTGGATACTAATGACTGATGATTTTTTTTCACTATTTTGGAGCAATGATGATTTAACAAATTCTCTAGCAAGAAAAGATATTGCTAAGCCTATTACAAGATATGTGCCCTGCCCTGCATTTAAATATATTATTGTGGGAAATAAGTAATTTTTAGTATCGGAAGATCTATGCTGTACTTTGTCATATTTTATTAGTGCACACAGATACATATTTATTCCTACATCAATACAATATGACCACTGTATACACATAGCACATAAGAATAACTTTAACAAATAATATAGTATGCATACATTTCCAGAAATCTGGTTTGTACACTTACAATTTTAGTTTTATTTCCAATAAACTTATTATATACACCTTAAGAATTATATACACCCCAAGACAATTTTGCACAGATATGGCTTTCCTGATTTAGACAAAGAGACAGATGGATTGGAATGCTTCAACTATTAATAGATGTTTGAAGTACTCACTGGAAAATGAGCATTTCAAAACTACTAATATCACACCAATTTTCTGAACTTGTATAGCAAAAGAAGTTCAGAATATTGGGTTGGGGAGTAATTTTGCAGTGCAAGTTACTGCCTGGAAAGAACCAGGATGGCATGACTACAACTTACCAAACAAAACTGTACTTCTCTGCAATTGATTAAAACTGTATGCTACAGCCTTCAGATTGTAACTAAAACAACAAACTGAACAGTGTTGTTTGAAAACTCTCAACAGAAATGATGCATTAAAGGAATTCTCCTGTGCCCCACTTGTCAAATGCAATACCTGAAAGTGAGAATGCAAAAAGATTCAAATAAATACTGGCAGGGTTTATGGACTAAATACAAATATGCAGGGAAATTCCATGGCCTTCAGAATAGCAATAAAAATATTCAAGTCTCAATGTGCAGATTTACTGAAAAATAAGATTGGATGGGTCAGTGGAAACCACATGTTTACATATAAAGCAAGAGGATATGGTCTAATTTTTATATGCAAAAGAGTGCCCTAGTGAACAGAGCTGAACCCTCCTCTCCCCCACCTCTTCATATTCCCTCTCCAGCAAAACTCAGGTCCAAACCACGTTACATCTACCATGCAGTGTATCCACTTCTAATGATGGATAAAGCACTTACATCATCAAAGCACATGATGATGTGATGACAGGAAGTTCAGTTCCACTAAGCCAGGCTCCATTTTTTATGTTAAGATCACATGAAAACACATGTAGTTTCTGTTACCATGATCAGATTATCCTTTAAAGGTGTTACTCCTAAAATGGGCAAACCAAAACAATCTACAATCCACAAGATGACTTGTAAGCCGCCCTGAGCCTACGGGGAGGGCGGGATAGAAATATAAATAATAATAATAAATAAATAAATAAATGATGATGTGATGACAGGAAGTTCAGTTCCACTAAGACAGGCTCCATTTTTTATGTTAAAATCACATGAAAACACATGTGGTTTCTGTCACCATGATCAGATTGTCCTTTAAAGTTGTTACTCCTAAAATGTGCAAACCAAAACAATCTACAATCCACAAGAAATCACTAAAATACTGTCCTAAGTCTCACGGTGTCTAAAATCATTCACTTTTGTCAGGAAATAAAATATGTAGTTAAAGGGGGCATTCAAATGTGTTGGGTGAATGGTAACAAGCTCTGATTAACTCCAGCAAAACATTTATAATACAATGGCCAAAAGGGTTGTAAACCTATCTGCCAGAACTGGATAGTACCAAGCCAGAAAAAAATAGGTAATTTTTTTTGTTAGTAC
>NW_015165245.1:643397-643627 GCF_001447785.1 Gekko japonicus | reverse complement strand
TAGTGTACCTACAGTCCACTTCTTTTTGAAAGTGTACTTTCAAAGTATCGATAGTATACCGCTTCCAGCTCTTTTTGAAAGGGAAGGCTCTGCAAACGGCCACGGGATAGAACGACTACTATGTTGAGAAAAACTAACTGCATGCTTCGGTAAACATAGGTGAGTTGGCGAGGTAGACTGCCAGGTCAGAAGCGCTTCCTCTACCCCCCCCCCCCGAAATTAGTTAAGGC
>NW_015165245.1:636251-643224 GCF_001447785.1 Gekko japonicus | reverse complement strand
CTCTTCCTCAGCCGCCCACTCCTCTTCCTCCAACTGCTGCGTCTCCCTTCCTTGCCCCACTTTACAGCGTTTGGCCCTCCCCACCCCCAGGAGTGTTTTCCTGCGACTCCCAAACGGGCATTTTGTAGTGTTTTTTAAAGCTTTCGAACACGTCATTTGGGCGCTCCGGGAGAGTCGGAAAACACCTTCTCTCCTTCCCTTTCCATTTCACGCGGTCATTCCGCCTTTCCCTCAAGCTCCCCTCCCGTCCCCCGGTTACCTTTCCTAACACTTTTTAAACTTCTCCCTTTCAGACGGTTTTTAGGCTGGGACCGCAGGCATGGGAGAGGGCGAGCCTCGATGCCGTAACTAAAACATATCGCCCCTCGGTCATTACAATCCTAGCCTCCCAGAACGAGCAAGGGAGGGCAGGGAAGATGAGAACCGCACATGGCGAGAAGCCTCTGCCCCAGACACCGGGCAGCTCCCTACCGCTTTGGGGGCAAAGGCCCGGCCCGGCGAGCAACCGGTACAAAGGATGAAGCGCCGGCCACACCCTCTCACCACTGCGGGCACGAGCCTCTTGGACTCCGCCGCCTTGGCGCCGGTTGTATATTGTGCTTGAGAAGACTGACGGCTACCTTCGGCCAATCAGCAACTACAGGAGTCGGAGCACGCGGAGAAGGTGGGAAAGGGGCTCCTCCCTCTTCCTGCGGCTTCTTCGGGGAGTTGGCGGTTAATTGCGGAAGAACTGGGAGTGGCAAGGGAATGGAGCTGTGGGAAACGTTTGTTCCAACGGACGTGACAGCCAACCAATGCTTGTCAATGAAAGAAGGAGCCAATGGGAAGGGAGCTGTTATGTCACTTATCAAATGAAGTATAACTTGGTGTGAAACTAGTGGCACCCTTAGGACCAACAAAGTTTTATTCTGGGTATAAGCGTTCCTGTGGAGGCAAGCTTCTGGGGCACTTTCACACATGCAGTTTCAGTCCACTGGAGCAACCGTGGACTTTGCCATTTTACACATAATAGTTCCCTTCCCATTGGCTCCTTCTTGCCAGTAACCAGGGCTTTTTTGTAGAAAAAGCCCAGCAGGAACTCATTAGCATAATAGGTCACACCCAACAGCAGAAAGTTATTAGCATATTAGGCTACACCCCTGACAGTGCAGCTCATTGGCATATAAGGCTACACCCCCATGCCTTCTCTTGGCTTGTGGGGCACCCGCAAACTGGCCTTTGGGAAGGCACAGGGAGGCATTTGAATGCCTCCCCGATCCTTTCAGGGGGGGCCCTGCCCTGCCCTGCCCTCCTTGTGTGGGGGGGTCACTCTCCAGGCCTTCCCTCTGTAGCCACACATGCAGAGGTTTTGGCTGTAGTGGGCGTGGCCAACTCTGAAGCCAGCCTGTGCGTTCCTGCCTAAAAATAGCCCTGCCAATAACAATGGCTAAAATGCTACCCCTTGATATAGCCAGCACAATCTGCTCAAAACTCTCTCCTAATTTATTGAGATTGTCATGCTCAAATGATCCTGAAAATCCTTTCTTAACTCCCGTGACTCCATATGGCCAGGTGTTTTAGAAAGAGAATAAAGGAATAAGTAATAAATATTGATTAAAGAAAGCTGTTCTTGATCAGTGGACAGAAGCTGGATTTTAAACAGTGTTCTTTTTGAACTAATACTTTGATGCTAACAATTCATAGATCCTAGAATACATGTAGGGCTGAATTCAACCAGGTTTTTTACCTATTCTCACTCAATTCCTGTTTTAACCATAGCCCCTTTCCTACATGGATTTTGTACATGTACGCAGTGTTATGTCTTCGGATGCTGCCTGACACTAGCCAGAGGCAGCTAGAGCTTCAGTCCAGAAGACAGTAGGGACTAGGCTCCTGATCTACTAGTAAGGAGCCAATAGGGACATTGGCAGGAAGTTCAAACCCGCCAATAAGACCTAGGGGTGTTCCTCCACAATTGTATAAAGTTGGAAATCCGGCCGTTAGTTTCTGTTCCATGTGTTAAGTACCAATAAACGTGTCTTATCAGATGTCGTGGTCTGCGTCCTAATGTATCGAACCCAGTACTTTTTAGTGGCGACGAAGGTGGAATCCGATGAGCAAGCCTGACTTCCCACCTGCGGCATCGAGCTCCGAGCTGAAGGAAGCCAGCACGCCCCGCACTGCTCTCTAGCAGCACTGCACCGCATCACCTGGCTACCCGCTACACTGGTAAGTCATGGCCGCCGCTCACGGAAACCTCGACAAGATCGATCCCTCACGTCCCGAAGTTTGGGATTCCTGGATGGACCAGTTGATGTGTTACATCGAGCTAAATGGCTTCACAGACGCTGGGAAGAGAAGGGCTCTCCTCCTCATTTCCTGTGGAACCAACATAGTTCGGCTCGCCAAGAGTCTCCTGGTTCCCTGCGCCATCCTGGAGTGTTCGTTTGAGGAGATAATAGAAGCCCTCAACAACTACTTCAGTCCGAAGCCAACCTTCTTGGCTAGACGGATGGAGTTCCAGGGACAAGTGCAGGCTGCCTTGCGCGCACTCGCTGTGGACTGTTCCTTCCCCAAGGTAGAAGACAACCTCTTGACGCAATTCGTGTGGGGACTCATGGACGCCAAACTGAGGAGGAAGATGATCGGCAACCCTAAGATCATCCTGGAAGAAGCCTTGCAACTCACCCTAGCACACAAAGCATCACACAAGGAGCACCCAACAGCCACGGCACATCAGGTCGGGCCGGAATACAGCCCGGAGAACTCAGATGAGGAAGATATCTGCCTCGTCCGGCAACCGTGACGCCGACAGCAAGCAGAGGCTGCCATCCAGCAGTTATGCAGGTAAGGCCCCCAGCCGTTCCCAATGTGCCAGCTGTGGAGAGGCACATGAGAGGAAGACGTGTTATTTCCGGGACGTGACCTGCCACACTTGCGGTAAGCAAGGACATCTCGCACGAGTCTGCTGGTCTAAGGGCCCCTGGAACACGTCGGCATCCACGCAGTCCCGCTGCCATGCTGCCGCCACACACAAATCTGCTGCTGAGACCTCCGATCTCTACCACCTGACAGATCAGCCGCTGCAGGTACTACACCTCCCTAACCAGTCTGCCACCCCAAAGATCCAAGTACAAGTCCGGATTGAGGGGTCCCCCTGCTCCATGGAAGTGAACTCGGGGTCAGCAGCATCCATAATATCCACGGACACGCTGATCAAACTTTGCCCAATGGGGGGACCCCCTCTGCGACCCTCGCCCTTAGGTTTGGTGGATTTCCAGCGAAATCCCGTTCCAATCAGGGGGGTCGGGACATTCTGGGTGCAATATAGAGACTTTCTGGGGGAACTGGACTTGGTGGTGGTAGAAGGTAACCTTGTAAGCCTGCTGGGCCGAGCCTGGTTCGAGGCTCTGGGTATCACTTTTCAGGGGGGTTAATAAATGTTCGCCTCGGGATTTTGGGGAGGTTTGCTGGGAATTTCCCGTGGTTTTTGACGTGGCTCTGGGTTAGACCCACAGGTAGCCCCCATCCGCTGGCGTTTCCACACGGCGCCCCTCTCCTTGTGTTCTAAGTTAGAAACCAAACTGGACCGGCTGGTTGCCCAGGGCATTCTAGAGCCAGTCTCCCATTCCCCATGGGAAACACTGATAGTTACCCCTGTCAAACCAAACGGGGACATCCGCATCTGCGCGGATTATAAATGCACTATCAATCAAGCCCTACAAGCGCACTCATACCCTGTCCCGGTTGTGAACCATGTGCTGGCGTCTCTGGCAGGGGCAAACATTTTCGGCAAGCTGGATCTCACTCAGGCATACCAGCAGTTGCCGGTCGATGAGGCCACTGTGACGGCCCAAACGATCGTTACACACCAAGGGGCTTTTAGGGTTAAGAGACTGCAGTTCGAGGTCAGTGTGGCCCCCGGGATCTTCCAACAACTAATGGACACTTTGTTAAAAGGGATCCCTGACGTGATGCCATTTTTCAATGATGTCCTCATCATCGCTGCATCCCCAGAGGATTTTGTGTCCCATCTCCACTCCGTGTTGGGCTTTTTCAACTAGGCTGGTCTGAAGGTCAAACGGGAGAAGTGCCTCCTCGGGGTTCCGGAGGTGGACTTTCTGGGGTACCGGGTGGATGCGACAGGCCTCCACCCCGCAAAGGACAAGGTGAAGGCAATTGTGGAGGCCCTGGCACCACAGTGCAAGGCGGAGCTTCAGGTCTTCCTGGGCCTCATAAACTTTTATCATGCCTTCCTGCCACACAAGGCTGCCATGGTGGAACCCCTCCACAAACTCTTGGACAAAGCGGCCCCTGGGGCTTGGGGAAAGCAGGAGGAGGTGGCATTCCGGGGTGTGAAAACTTTGTTAATCTCTAAAGCTGTTCTAACTCATTTCGATGAGTTCCTGCCGGTTGTGCTTGCATGTGACACTTCTCCCTATGGCGTCGGGGCTGTTTTGGGTCACATCCTGCCAGATGGCAGGGAGGTCCCCATGTCCTATTATTCTAGAACGCTGTCCTCCACCGTGCGCAACTATGCGCAGATTGATCGGGAGGGGCTTGCTATCATGGCCGGGGTTAAGAAGTTTCACAACTTCGTCTATGGCCACCCCTTCACGATAGTCACAGATCATAAGCCACTTCTGGGGTTACTCGCGGCGGATAAGCAGACTCCACAGGTAATGTCCCCCCGCGTCCTTCACTGGTCCCTGTTCCTGGCAGGGTATCAATACAGGTTGATTCACCGGCCTGGCAAGGCGATGGGGCACGCTGATGCTGCCTTTGGAGAAAGGGGATCCGGCTCCCGCGCTGGGAGTCCTCATGCTGGAAGGTCTCTTGGATTCTCCGCTACAGGCCATCACAGATACCCAGTGACCTGGAGACCCCCACCCCGGCAACCGAAGAGCAACCTGCAACCCTGAATGGGGGGGAGAGCCCTTCCCACGGAGAACCAAGCCAAACAGCCGCCGAACCCAAGGGTCCGCCACCGCAGCAACTACAACAGCCATCCCCGACTCCTCAGCCTGAAAGAACCACCACAGACCTCATGCCAGCCCCCAGGCGATCTCTCAGGGAGCGCAGACCCCCCACATATCTAAGGGACTACATCACATAGGTAGGGACAGAATTATGGGGGGAGGGGTGTTATGTCTTCGGATGCTGCCTGACACTAGCCAGAGGCAGCTAGAGCTTCAGTCCAGAAAACAATAGTTTTGCAGTTGGGAAGACCGAGATTTTGAAGGAGACTGTGCTTTCCATCTTCAATGGAGTTCAGCTGACCCTTGCTGACTTGGCTAAGAACCTAGGTGCAACTTTACTGCTGGAGAAGCAACTGAGCTGCAAAACATATTTTCTTCCCACTCAGTCTAGCATGGAAGATAGCCACCTACATTTACTCAGCCAATCTGACCACCTGTCGAAAGCCAGTCGAATCCGACTCTAGGGTTGTGGTGCTCATCTCCGTTTCAAAGCCGAAGAGCCAGCGCTGTCCGAAGACATTTCTGTGGTCATATGGCCGGCATGACTAAACATCAAGGCGCACGGAACACTGTTATATTCCCACTGAAGTGGTACCTATTTATCTACTTGCAATTTCTTGCTTTTGAATTGCTCGGTTGGCTTAATTCACAGATTACCATGTGAAAAACCTTTCTGTAGTGTTGCACCAAACGTGGAGGGAAAGGACAGTGTTCCTGATTCTCCATGTTTTATGAAATACAAGGCAGGGGACTTGCAGAGGGAGCTGTAATATGTCCACCCCCATTTTTCCTGGTTCTTATGCCACTCTTTCTAAAACATGATGGATGGATCTGGTTCAGAGCTGGCTCTTTCTCTAGTCCCGTCCTTCCCCCGTCTCTCTAGAGCAGGAAAAGCTGAACTATGAACCTGCAAGTCAAAATGCCTGCAGAAATAAGAAGATATTTGAGACTACATCCATGACTCATCAGGTGTACATCTACACACATTGTTTGACCTGTAATTGAACTAAGTAAAAAACAGTGAGATTCATATAGGAATATTTTTGCTCCCAATTTTACAGAAGAAGAGAAATCCATGCATACCTAAACACAGGAAGATATTATAAAGGACAGCCAATACCTTTGCACTGCAGAGAATAGAAGATAACAAGATCCAGTCAAAAGAGCAAACAATCTACTCAGAGTAGGTAGGAACTACTCCCAACTATTGATTAATTGGAAAAGTACAATGAATCACTCACTGGAGAAGACCCTGATGCTGGGAAAGACTGAAGGTCAAAGAAGACGGGGACGGCAAAGGATGAGATGGTTAGACAGTGTCATAGATACAACGAACATGAAATTTAGCAAACTTCAGAGGACAGCGGAAGACAGGAGGGCCTGGCGGGAGCTGGTCCATGGGGTCACGAAGAATCGGACTCGACTGTGCAACTGAACAACAACAACAATAATGAATCTTAATAGTATACATAGGCTGTGATCATATGCACAATTAGACCCAACATAGGCACGAATGCCGGGCAGATTTAAAGGGTGCAATCAGACAACAACATCTGGGAAGCTCCCCGCAGCCGTCGGCAACCCGTTCTGCCCTGCCGCAGAAGTGGAGTTAAAAGACACCAGGAAAACTCCAGTAGTAAACAAGTTGTGATGGGCCACGGATGGACTTTCCCCTGTCTGATCGTTCCAGCATGCTCTCATGCCGTCAGGATGGTCTGATCAGGTTGTTTTCCCCTCCCCCCCTTCACAGTATGTGCATCATTGTATGCTCCATAGCTGTTGTTCCCCCCCCCCTTCACAGTATGTGCATCATTGCATACTCCATAGGGAGCCCTCAATGCAGAGGTGCGGTTCATCAATTACTCGTTTAAACAAATGGCACAAGAAAACCTCCGATTCACCCACAGTTGCATCTGATCACTCACCGATGGGCTGTGCCTGCAGCTTCAAAGGGTGGTGTGATTGTGCAACTGCAGGTCTATTTCCTCCGGATGAAATAGACTTGCTTCCCCCCC
>NW_015165245.1:635714-636241 GCF_001447785.1 Gekko japonicus | reverse complement strand
GGCGCATGTGACCGCACCCATAAACTTATACAGTGTGGCAACTTCTGTAGTGAGCTATCTGCTCCATAGTTTAAAAAAATAATTACTGCAAGCAGGAGCAACCAATAATGGAACCAGTTCAGAGAAAATTATATCTAAGTTGCATTATAAATCTCAGACTGGAGGCCTACACCCAACCTTTTAGTTGTTAAATTCCAACATACCATAACACTCCTCATAGCTCCTAACCAACCAACATGGGGGAAGGCTTGGCTGGGCTCTTTGACATGTAGCCTCTATCATATATCTACCCCACCCCACCCCGTGTTGCTCCCCATTTCTGTCTTCCATTAATTTAAACCATCTGTCAGTCTTGCAGTTTGTCTTAAGGTCTAACTTTTAAGTTGATCACTCTAGCTGCCCCTTTAATATCAGGTTGATCTGCCACAGTTTATCAGGTGACGTTATTTAGCTCCATACCATGAAAAGCTTCCGCTACCCATTTTTACATATTAAACCTCTATTAAGGAGATGTGACTCCCCCCCCC
>NW_015165245.1:617809-635372 GCF_001447785.1 Gekko japonicus | reverse complement strand
GAAGAGTCGGACTCAACTGTGCGACTGAACAACAAATAGATAGGAACTCTCAGGCTGGGGCAAGTGATGCACTGTATTCTTGGTGCTGGGGGCAACAGTGGGAGGGCTTCTAGTGTCCTGGCCCCACTGGTGGACCTCCTGATGGCACCTGGTATTTTTGGCCACTGTGTGACAGAGTGTTGGACTGGATGGGCCTTTGGCCTGATCCAGCATTGGCTTCTCTTATGTTCTTAATAAAAGGTAGTTGTGTTCACTGCCCAGGCCTGCAGACAGAACAAATATGTCTGGCAGATATCCTTGAGCTTTTTTTCTTTCTTTCTTTTTAATATACATTTTTATTTTTATATAACAGACAAACAAAAACAAACATACAAAAATACACATAAAGGGAATTCTCATTACATCATTTTGATCTAGTTATTGACCTCATACAATATCCTGACATATTCATTGTTTTTTCCACCTTATAGTTTAGTTATGTACCTTTTGCTTATAATCAATAATATAGGTTTTATTTCCTTTTATTTCAGTTAGATGACTGACTCTGCTGTCCATTTATAAAATCTTGCCCATGTATCTTCAAAGTCTTCTTTGTTGTGTCCTCTCAAAATTGAGGTTAAATTATCCATCTCTGCTGTTTCCATTATTTTAGTTATAATTTCTACTTTTGAGGGGATTTCATTTCTTCTCCAGTACTTGGCATATAATATTCTTGCTGCTTTTACTACATGTATAATAAAAGTCTCTGGTACTATATTCAATAGAAAAAGTTCTGGTATAAGTGGTACAGTATTTTTTAGTACTTTTTGTAACAATTCATGTATCCAGGACCAATACTTTTTAAAACTTCCTGGCAGCGATCCCAAAGGAAGCTACCAGTATGATGTTGCTTCCAGATTTGTTCTCATGGTGGTCTTATACTTTCCCTGGATTTTTTATTACACCTATTATATTAGAACAAGTGGAGACCCGCAAGAAACTTGCGGGATGGTTATCCTATTCCTCACGCCTTTGCTTCCTCCTGTCTCACGTAACCATTGATCTAGATCAATATTATTATGGCCCAAGTTTTGTGCCCATTTAACCATACAGTTTTTAACTATTTCATCTCATGTTTTATCTTCTAGCATTATTGTATACAATTTCTTAATCAGTTTATCATCAGCATGTAATAGTACCTTGTCCATTTCCATTATATTTGTATTTAAAAAAACCTGATTTATCTTTAGCGAATCTAGACTCTATTTTTTAAAAACCCTGATTTATCTTTAGCAAATCTGGACTCTATTTGGATGCTTTCTCACCAACTTAAGTTAATTTAAGCATTTGCAGATGACCTAGTATTTATTTTAGAAAACCCATTGGACTCAATTACACAATTATTAAAAACATTACAGGAATATGGTCAAGTTGCGGGCTTGAAGATCAACTTGACTAAAACAAAAACACCAAGGCGCACGGAACGCTGTTACCTTCCCACTGAAGTGGTACCTATTTATCTACTTGCAATTTCTTGCTTTCGAACTGCTAGGTTTGCAGGAGCTGGAACTAGAGACGGGAGTTCACTCTGTCATGCGGCACACTTGGGTCTCGAACTGATGAACTTAAGACTGCTGAAGTTCAGTGTCTTAACCACTTGAGCCACCGCAGCTCCTATGTTTATTAGAGGTATGAGCATTTTTCTTGTTTCCATGAGATATATCACCTACATTTATAAAACTTTCATTAAAACATTTAGAAGTGGTTTTAGTTATCAAATTCTCGAAGGTACAGCAAAATACCCAGATAAGATACACAGAGGAAGAGGACAGAAAATCCAGAAGCAAATCATGCTTGACACTCCATCAGAGAGAGAGACTCATATCAGGTGATGCAGGCAAAGTTGCAAGCTGTGAAGATTACGGACAAGTGATGGGAAAGGATTTGTGAAGCTATTAGAAGAATGTCAATGTGTATCTCCTAAAGGACAGCTCAGTGTAAAGTAATGAACAAATGGTCAAGATTTGGGGCATTCAGAGTCAACAGTTTTAACCACTGGAAAGGATACACTTTTTCATGTAGATGTTTACTATATTTGGAGACAGTCCAGAAATTCCAAATGTCCAAACACAAGTGGAACATGGTATTATACAGATGGGAAAGACTGTTTAGGACTGATGCATTAAACAATGGCTTTGAATTATTTCCCATTAAACAGGATTCATCCAAGAATAATTTTAGTGCACAAAGGTACTAGTTGCTACTAAAATTGTATTAGTACGTCATCACTGGAAAGTAGCCCCACCTCCTCCCATCAGCCACCATCATGCAATAGCTTTAAAAAGTACTGGAACTAGCCATATGGACCAACTAAATCCAATGGTTTACTGTAGAAACAGACAATCTGCCTCTGTGAGTCTACGAAATGGTCTATATTTATTGACTCATAACAATGTGAGATTTGATCACGTTGGGGGCAATCCTAGGCAGGTTTACTCAGAAGCAAGTCCCAATTGTTTTTTGTATTTTAGAAATCCAGTAGTACCTTAATGACTAATAACATTTATTCCAGCCTAGCTTTTCTGAGTCAGAGCTCACTTCTACAGATTCTGGGGAGAGGATTTTAGCCTATGTGCTTTGTTTAAAAAAAATAGAATTCTCTTAAAAAGAATAAATTCCTAAGCTAATGAAACCATGTTCAGTTTTTGTGGCTTCCAGACTTCACTGAAATGCACACGTCTCACATGTGTGCCTGGCACTTGAACCAGGTGGGTCGTTTTACCTTACTAATGGCAGACTGTTGTCAAATTGAAACGCCAAACTACCTCCTTCCATTTTTAAATAATCAGGAACTGGTGTTTAGAGTGCAGAAGTATTCAGAGACAATGTTCAAAGACATTGCTCATTACGGTTGCAATCCTGAGGACGTTTTCCTGTGAGTCAGCTCTGTTGAATAATATGGGACTTACCTCTACATAGAGTTGCTTAGACTCACTTAGTGCTGTTTCTTTGAAATGTCTAAGAAAAGGACCTTATGATATTTAATGGCCATCTTGGCCAAAGATTCTCATAAAAGCAAAGTCCTCAGTTCAGAATAAATGGTTAAAAACTAACAAAAAGGTTTATTGATAGCATCCTGTTTTGTCCCATGCCAAGGAGAACCCCCCCCCCACACACACACACATACCTGTCCCTTTCCAATGAAGTTGCGCCCTGGATTGACTTGAGCTGTGCAGTTCAAACAGCTCTTTGAACCTGGAAAACTGGTTCCTTATCTACCTGGCAGGTGGTAGAAGAAGAAGAAGAGATTGGATTTATACCCCACCCTTTCACTTGGAGTCTCAGAGCGGCTTACAAACTCCTTTCCCTTCCCCTCCCCACAACAGACACCCTGTGAGGTGGGTGGGGCTGAGAGAGCTCTGACACAAACTGCTCTTTTTCAAGGACAGCTGTGCCAGAGCTTGTGACTGACCCAAGGTCACATCAGCAGGTGCAAGTGAAGGAGTGGGGAATCAAACCCGGTTCTCCCAGATTAGAGTCCGCACACTTAACCACTACACCAAACTTTGTGTCACCAAGTGACACAAAATGGTGCAGTTTTCTTGTTTCCAGTACAAATGAAGAGTTCATAGGATTCTGATGAAGTGCTTTACTAACTGCTTTAAAGCTTCCTCTCTATCTGTGGCACTACTGGGATCCATAAGAGCCTTGACTGCCCCCAGAAGGGGAACACATTCTTGAACTCTAGTAGGAGAATGAGTAGGAGAGAGTTAAGGGAACCAAATTCAAATAGCCAGTAAGAACCACACAGCAAAGGACTTGGTCTTTAGGCTGAGGCCCTGTTAAGGCTGAGAAGAGCAAAATGTCTGCTGCCCCAAAAGAAATGCTTAGGCCTAGGTAGTAGTCTTTGTTTTGTGAAGATCCTGAAAGGAAGCGAAGGTAATGAACCAGTACTGGAACATTCCATTCAACCAGCATAACAAAACTGTTCAGGGAAATATTTGCAGACAAGAACTGCCATATCTGCTTTGAGGGAACTAAAAGAGAGCCAGTTTGCTCCTCCAGTTAAAAATCACATGGCATTGTTTCTTACAGACCCTTCATTCAAATAGTTCCAAATATGGAGCAGAATACATTGACTTCACCAGATACTGAAAGGGAAGATGAGATTATAGGGGCTGTGGGTTCTGCACTTGTTTGCTTTTATAAACTCATTTTGATTTCACTTGGGCAGGCAATTACCTGTTAATCCCAAATAACTCATCAAGTCTGTTAAGGGGGCGTAGTTGAGTTCTGTGGAACATTAGACTAAGCCATTATGCAAATGTCTAAATCCTAGCAACTCATCCCACAAAAGATTGCTTCTGTCTGGTTAACAATATCCCCCAGTTGGAGGCAAATGTTTCAGAAGCCAAGCAGACCCCCAGCTTCTCTAAGGGCTGCAGGAGGGGAGGGGTGATTGATGGAGGCCATTTATCTTATCTAGAAGATGACAGCGCTATAGAGCCTGGGAAAGAAGGGGGGTACAGTCTCCCCTTTATTCCCAGGCTTGCAGTCATTCTCCCAGCCTCTGCCCTTATTGCACTTCTCCATACCCCAATCTCCCGCCAGCAGCTTCTGTTCACTTCACACATCCTTCTGAATCAAATGTTTTGTTTCACTGGGAAAGTAGTTTTGTTTCCTCCTCAGTACGTTCCTGCACCTCCGATTGCCATTTTTGGGCTTGTCCTTAACTGCAGCTTCCCCCACTGCTGGTTTAGTGCTAGAAAAGTAGAGGGAAGAGGACCACTGTGCCAGATGTGCCCTGGTGGTGTGGTGTACCACAGATTTTAAACTAAGCCACCTGCTATTCTGATCTTTCTACTCTTCATTCTGATATTCAGAGGATCCAAGATCAGCATAGCTCCTGGGTGTTGTGTGGGTTAGCAGTGCGCTGTTATCAGTGGCTTAAGTGGTTTTTATGATGAGATTCCTATACGGATGTATTATGTAAGAAAAAAGTGGGTGATAAACATATCTGACTCTGCTGCACACCAACAGGGTTACCAACAGACCTGGAGGAAAATGTTCTTTTAAAATGTGGCTGTGTGGAAAATTGGCAGTAGAAGGTTCTCATAGCATAGAGATAAAGTAACATCACCTGGTAAATAACTCTTGCCTCTAAGACTGCGGGCAACTGTAACCCCAAATATCCATGTGAAACTGTCAGGAAACAGCTAGATTTCTCATTTCAAAAAATTTCCATGTGGGGACTTCCTTTGGTATAGTGCCGGTAAGGAGTTAGTTCTCCATTTTCACGGCCCCACATAAAATATTCTGTGCACATGGAGCAGCAAAAACAGGGAAGTCACTCCCCCCACCCCGGCAACTGTTTCAGCACAAGAAAATGACTTGGGGGAAGATGGGAGCCCTTCCTCCCCCCATGGAGGTGTTCCAAACCCAAATTAGCTCTCCTTTATTTTTAACAGCCATTCCCTGCAACTGCTTTGTGACTGCCAGGAACCCAAGTTCTTTAAAACCCATATGTATCCTTTGGCACTCAGATCTTTGCTTCTCCCAGGCTTCTAACCATTTTGCATTTAATACTTTAAGCACATAGCTTGGAAGTACTACTGGGCCCAGGCCTACTGTTGAATAAACAGGTGGCAGCAGTAGCCAGGGATGCCTTTCACCAGATTTGGGTGATGAGCCAGCTATGGGCCTTCCTGGCAGGAATGAACTTGCCACTGTGATGCATCATGCCCTTGTAACATCCAGATTAGATCACTACAAGGAGTTTCAGAGTTTTGGCACCACGACTTTCTTGGGTTGCAGCCCAGCCTCAGATGGCAGAGATGCCTGAAGCAGGGCTTCCAAAGATGACCTGAGTACTTGGGTAGGTTCATATGGGAGAAGGTCTTCAGGACCTCTTGGTGGATGGGAGAAGGGCCACAAGACTGGAGGACAGTGAATGTTATCCCAATATTCAAAAAAGGGATGAAGTATGACCCAGGAAACTCCAGCCAGCCTGTCTGACCTCTGTCCCAGGGAAGATATTGGAGTAGATTTTAAAGCCGACAATCTGTGAGCATCTGAAGGACAACTTGGTGATCTGGGGAAGTCAGCACAGATTTGTCCCCAGCAGGTCCTGCCAGACCAATTTTGTTTCCTTCTTCGATCAAGTGACAGAGGAATCAGCTGCTAAGGGAGGATGTTTTGTAACATCCATTGATTCCTATGTGGCTGCCAGGCTGCTGCCTCCTTGCACCCCCCACTCTTTGATTGGTCAGCTGCAGCACTCAGTGTTCTGAGGTAAAAAACAACAACCAGTTACAGGAGACTGCAGAGAGCTAATGACAGTTGAGGAAATCAGGAATGGCCAACCACCTGTGAGGTGCAGCAATGCCACTGGCCCAGCCTCCCCATGGCTTCAAACACGCCCCCCCACACACACACACCTGACAGGCGGTTGTCTGTCAGGTGTAGGAGAGGGGGTGGGATGCTTACAGCCGTCTGGGAGGCTTGCTCAGCAGGATTGCCTTAGCGCTGCTGCTGGCCCAGCCTCTGCAGTGACTTTAGACACACTCCCACACACCCGTCCTCCACCTGACAGGCGGTTCTGTCAGGTGCAGGAGCAGGCGCAGAGCATTGAAATCCATTGGTGGGGCTGCCCAAGCAGCATCTCCTTAGCAATCCTACTGGCCCAGCCTCCCCGATGCCTTCAGACACGCTACCCCTCCTACACCTGACAGACACCCCTCCTATATCTGACAGCCTGACTTTAATCCATCAGAGAGGCCCGAGCAGAAACGCCTTAGCAATGCTGCTGGACCAGCCTCCCCAGTGGCTTTAGACACACTCCCACCCACCCCTCCTCCGCCTGACAGGCGGTTGTCTGTCAGGTGCAGAGCATTGAAAGCCATCAGGGAGGGGACTACATGTGTGTATGTATGTATGTGTGTATATATATATATATATCCCTCCTACACCTGACAGACAACTGCCTGTCAAGGGTTGGAAGGGGCGCAGAATCCTTAAAGCCATCAGGGAGGCTTGCTCAGCAGAACTTCCTAAGCACTGCTGCTGGCCCAGTCTCCCTGATGCCTTTAAACACAATCCTCCCTCCTCCCCTTACATCAGACAGGCGGGTGTTTGTCAAGTATAGGAGCAGGGCCAGGGTACTTTAATCTGTCAGGGAGGCCACCCCAGCAGGAGCACCTTAATGATGTTGCTGGCCCAGCTTCGCCACACTCCCACCCACTTTGGAAATATACCCCAAATTTCTAAAAAAGTGGTTTCCTGTATTAGGTTACGTAGCTTCTCACAATGTGGGCTCTAGAGAATTCATATGAACTTGCTCAGTATCCGATTGCTTTGGTTCATATGAACTTGCTCAATATCTGATTGCTCAGATGTTGTTTTGAAGACGTAGTTATGTCCCACTTCTTAAATGTAACATAAATGAGAAGCATTCTTCTAAAAAACCCCACAAGTATGCCCTGCAAAAAAAAAAAAAAACCCAGATCCAATGCCCCGGCCAAACCCCTGCACCAAGAAACCCAAAATAAGGGGAGTGCATTCCTACCATGATGTCAAACACCCCATGAAGAGATTTCTGAGAAATACAGAAATCCCCCAATTGTTTTCCATGTGCCTGACAGGCTGCTGGCTCTCCCCCCCCCCATTGGTCAAATGTGCAGGTCAGAGTTCTGAGGTAAAACCTGCCTGCTTGCACGCACCTCCTTCTGATTGCTCAGCTGTGGATCTCCATGTTATGAAATAAAAAGTTAAAAGAGACTGCAGATAGTTGACAGCTACAGAAATCAGCGATTCAAGATTCCTGAATTGACATTTCTCATAACAGCCAGCATGGCAACTGAGTTTATGAATATTCATGGGGAGATAGTAAAGGACCTTTCTAGGAGCCTGCTCCAGAGTGAGCTCACCAAGCAGCCTGGTGATCTTGGCACCTGAGCGCAGAGCCACCACTGAGGTCTACAGAGAGGTCCTTCGGTAGAGGGGAAAAACAGTACGTATGTCTTGCTTCATCCTTTACACTACAATCTTCTTTATTAGAATTTTTACAACAAATGTTACATTTCAAACTTCACATCATCAGTATTATAACTAGGTTTATGGAACTTAAATACCATAGTGAAGCATGGGTATCAGGCTAGTGTGTGTATATGTTTTTACTGCGTTGTTTTATATATTACAAAAAGGTCTGTTGTGGAAACACAGACAACGAGCTCTAGAAAGAGGCTGTGGCGACCTGAGCAGGGTATAATGACACAGAGCCCAGCATTGTCACCAGGGTAAGTGTTGTGGGGAATCTGCCACCAGTAGGTCCAGCAGCGTTCAGGCGGTGGCTGGGGACGCGGGTGAGCCAGACCGCGACCAGAGTGGTGGGGGTGTGATCGAAGGTGGTGGCGGCGGGCGCGGGAGGCGCAAAGACAGTCTGGCGCACTGGTGGGCCGGCGACGGGCCAGCAATATGCGGCACACCGGGGAAGGAGAGGGCGCACACCACCCAGCCCTCCTAGCGGCTGCAGAAGGGGGGGGGAGACGGGCCAGTGAGTCAACGAAGGAGTCCGCACGCCACCCGGGCCACCCAGCAGCTTGAGAAGGGGGGGGAGATGGACTGGGGACGTGCGGCGCGCTGGAAGAAGGCCACGTGCCACCCAGCCCTCACAGTGGCTGCAGAAGCCGGGGTGGGGTGGTGACTGGCGGCGCACTGGGGAAGGACACCCGCCCCTCCCGGAGGCCTCCGAGCAATTCTGGAGCAGTGGCGAGCAAGGGACTGCTGCTGCAGCCTGGGGCCCAAGGAAGGCAGTGTGGCTGTGGCATCACCATGATCTGCTCTTGGGCCTGCAGGGCAAGCTGCCACCGCCTCCTGGCCACCGCGGCTCCCTGGCTCCCACCGACTGGCGTACCAGTTGCTGGAGCGACGGCGAGTGAGGGAGTCCTTCTGGGGCCTGGGGCCCAAGCAAGCTTCCACTGCTGCCATGATCCCTTCTCGGTCCTGCAGGCTGAGGAACGCCACACTACTGCTGCCTCCTGGCCGTCACAGCACCACCATGATGGGCCTTGGCCTCAGACTCTCCACCCGCCGGAGCGTCCGACCTCTCCATCATCTCCCAGGACACTGAGGCCGAGAGGCTGGGCGGCGCTTCTGTAGGCAGGACGAAGAGAACGCAGCCATTGGCCAGGGACCTGTTTTTAAGTGGCAGATGAGCGGGCCAACTGATTTTGCCGCACATCGAATCTTGCCACCCCAAGTGACAAATATATATAAGGAGAGATTTTAAGCACTGTTTTAATATTCAAATATTTTCATGTTTGCTGCCTTGGGGACCCTATATGGAGGAAAAGGCAACATAAAAATGTTTTAACCAAATAAATAAACATAAGATGAGCCATGTTGGATCAGACTAAAGGTACACCTTCTTAAGCATGCTCTGTCTCACAGGAGTGAACCAGGTGCCTCTGGGAAGTCCATAAGCAGGGCAAGAAGACCGAAGCCTTACTGTTATCGTCCCCCAGAGACCAGTATTCAGTAGCACACTGCCTCTGTACATGGAGATTCCACTAAGTTACTATGGCTGACAGGTCATCCCATCTGAAATGGTTGTCATCTGTGGCGGCAAATACTATATAAATTGTGCAGTGTTAGGGTGTCTCTGGGTTCTAGTATTATGGGAGAGGAAGAGAAAGTTCTCTCTTCCCCCCCATCCCTATACCTTGCATCTCCCTTATAAATAAAAGCCGAATGGTGGTGGCACTTCTCTAGAACATTCCACACACTCCAAAATCAGTTCGCTCTCTGATCTGTCATTCAGAGGGTCTCCCTATCCACTGGCTGCTTTGCCTGAGTCCTGCCTCCAACATTCTAAACATTTTGCAGTTCCTCTCCCCTCCCATAGCCAGTCAGAACACAGAGGTTATTTGCATATGCAGCCTCATTGGCCTCTGCCTCGGAACACAGAGGTCATTTGCATATGCGACTTGATTGGCTTTTGCCTCTAACATTCTAACCAGTTTTGCTCTTCTGAGGTAAAATGTGTCCAATCGCCAGGTGAGGGCTGGAGATCACTCAGAATTACAACTGCTTTCCAGACGGCAGAGATCAGTTCCCCTGGAGAAAATGGTGGACTCTGTGTCATTATATCCTGCTGAGGTCGCCACAGCAAATTGACACTGAGTGTCCAAGGCCGGGGCACCCGCCCAGAGCTTCTTTCCAGAGGCCATTGTATTTATTTCCACAACAGGCCTTTTTCCTAGTAATTATATAAACTAATATCATGAACTTCCTTAGTCATCTTTCTTCTAAAATGACACGCCCCAAATACTTAGCCTTTTCTCTTACATAAGGTACTCTAATTCTTTGATCACTTTTCTACAGCTTTTCTCATTCTAGCCTTTTGGAGATGGGACAAGCAGAACTGTACTCAGACGTCCAAATGAGGTCACTCCATTTATATATATATATGTGTGTGTGTGTGTGATATAGACAGTTCAAGTTTCATCCCTTTCCTAGTACTTCCTAACATGGTATTTCTTACACCAGAAACACCCTATTTTAAATTGCCTGAGGCTTGCACACAGCTTTCTCAGCTTACTGGATCATGGTTATAACACAGCTACTCTGGAGCACTGGATAAAAGTTGTGCATGGAGAAAAGTACCATAGGAACCAATACCCCTGTGGATTTAACATAAGTTGCAATGTGGCAGAGTAGTTAAAGTGTTAGAATAAGATCCAGAAGCCCCATGTTCATATCTGCACTCTGCCATGGAAGCTTCCTGGGTGACCTTGGGCCACGTGGGTTTTGGGTTCCAAGTTACTTTTTGCCCATGCACAACTGTTATTCAAGGCACATACAGGACCACCTCTCCTGGTATACTCCCGGAAGAGCATTACACTCTGGGGAGAAGAACCTCCTGGTGATCCCTGGCCTGAAAGATATCCAGCTGTCCTTGACCAGAGCCAGGGCTTTTTCAGCCCTGGCGCCGGCCTGGTGGAACTCTCTGCCTAATGACATCTGTGCTCTGCAGGATCTAGTGCAGTTCCACAGGGCCCGTAAGACAGAGATGTTCTGCCAGGCCTATGGTTGAGAACAGCGTTTTTTCATCGAGCCTGGCGTCCCCCATCTCTCCTCCCCCCTTATGGTGTAAGGACATAAATTGATCCTTTAAGCACCGTCTGAAATAGATACAGAACTCGTTTATTGTTTTTGTTTTAATCTTGCTTCCAAATATATTTATTGAATATGTTGTTCACCACCCTGAGCCTAACACAAAGGGGAGGGTGGTCTATAAATCAAATAAGTACTCTCAGCCTAACTTACCTCACTGCGTTGTTGTGAAAATAAAATGGAGGAGAATGGTGCAAGTGACTTTGGGTCACCACCATGGTAGAGAAACATGGGCAAAGTAACTAAACATTTACATCATGCTGACACTACCATGACGATTCAGACCTTTCTTGTGCTGTCTGCTTGAATAAATGGTTTGGAACAATCACAACTATGCATGGGAAATATTTCCCCTTTGAAGAACTTTCCAGGTGTGGTTATAATTTTATCTAAAAGGTTTCTACCCCCTTTTCGGTGCACTCAAAGGAGCATTCCAATAAATCAACAAAAGCCTATAATAAAATGAACAGAACTATAACTGATAGTTTCAGTTATGTGAGGGCTTATAAGTACCTACCTACATAGAGAATCACCCATGCAGTCCAGGATCGTGGCAGCAGCTGTGTTTTTTAGCACAATAAATTGGGCTTGAGAACCAAACCACAGGGCACTGAGCTCAGACGTGTGTCTGAGCAGCAAAAATCATGGGGGGAGAGATAGGTGTAAGGGCCCTGGCACTGGTGAAAGGGGCATTTTACTCCTTCAGAATTATAATCCCCCAGCCCCACCCCCAGTGGGGCCTACAGCAGCTGGTATGGGAACATATCCAATTGGGAAACTGCACAGGGTAGAGGAAGAGATAAAGCTAAAATAAAAGGTAAATGTAAAGGTTCCCTTGCTCAAAAGCCAGTCGAATCCTACTCTAGGGTTGTGGTGCTCATCTCCGTTTCAAAGCCGAAGAGCCAGCGCTGTCTGAAGACATTTCCGTGGTCATGTGGCCGGCATGACTAAACACCAAGGCGCACGGAACGCTGTTACCTTCCCACCGAAGTGGTACCTATTTATCTACTTGCAATTTCTTGTTTTTGAACTGCTAGGTTGGCAGGAGCTGGAACTAGAGATGGGAGCTCACTCCATCATGCGGCACCCGGGTCTCAAACTGCTGAACTACTGACCTTCCACAGCCTGCAGTTCAGCATCTTAACCACTTGAGCCACCGCAGCTCCAAAGCTAAAATACATGGCTGGAAATCCAGTGACAGTTCCTAGCCATGTGTGGTTTGGCCCTGAGGGCTAATTCATGTATTAAGTCCACATAGGCCTCATGCGGGCTTATACAGACATTTTCTAGGAGCTCCCCACTGGGAACTTAATTCCCAGTTGTGTACAGGCCCAATTCGAATCAGGTCTGTAGCACAGAGAAAGAAGAGGCTTCAGGGGGATCCCACCACCATTTCCCACATATGAAACACCCTAAGGGACCCACTGTCTGCTTATTGGGGAAACTTATATGTACTGATGGCTATATGTAAGTTTCTCCAACAAGACAAACAGCTGTCCTTCAGGACGTAGGGGAGCAGGCTGAATTAGGCCCACACGCTTCCAGGAACTGAGTTCCCAGCATGGAACTCCAAGAAGACACCTGACCCAAAGTCCTTCTGGCAACCACATCTCCACCATGTGGACTTTGTGAATCAGCCATAAGACAGGAGGACAAAAAGCAGCAGAGGCAAGACTTTCACCTTGTCTATCTCTGTCTCTCTCTCTCTTTTTAAAAAAGGACCATTGGGCAAGGATATTTTTATAACATCACTTCCTGCCATTACATTCCCTTGAATTTTTGCAAAGCCCCTGCTGAAGAGGAATGGATGGAAGTCCCACAAAACCTGTCAATGCATTTCTTTAAGCAAATCATAAGAGTGTTAAAGCAAAAATGTGTATAATCTCATTACTTTATCAGGGCTGGAGAACATTCTGTAATTCATCACAGACCACACACATTTAATTTTTTTCATTACAAAAAGGAAGTAAATAATGTGGCATGCAAGTAATCAATATGCTGAACTGGCGAGAAGGCACGGTAGAAATTCCTCATTCACACAATCAAAAACACATCTGTATTTTAGAGAGAGGCATAGAATTTTGATTGATTTTGTAATCCCAAGAGACACAAAAGACACCTTAAAATAGTTTTGTGTCTCAGTCAGAAATCTCCATCTCACCAAAATACAAGAAATTTACCATAAATTCCTGTGCTGTTTTTACAGAATAAGCCCATTGAAATTAACTGGTTTAGACGGCAGTGAGTGACTCTGTAAATAATGGATAGTTTTCTGCCTTTTAGTGGTACCCTGACCTCTGCCCTTGAGGTGGGTTGCTTTCACTGTGCCACAAAGCAGGGCTAGTCCACTATAGTGATCAAGCACTGTTGGCTGTCTTTAAGCCTTATGTTTTCCATATTGCCTGGTCCCACCAAGAGAAACAAAGACCTTCGCTAGCACACTTACTAGTTTGTCTTAGCCACTAATGCCAGCCAAATGGCTTTAGTCTTGAGACTTCTAAAGGCTGCCAAGTCTGGTTTGTAAAGGATTCATTGTCATTTAATAACAAGGACACCCCTGAGCAACTGCAGATTTCTCTGCACCTAAACCCAGGCAGTCAGGTAGGCATGAGAGAGAGAAAGGCTGTGTAATTAAAAGCAATAGGCACATGTTAAGTTCAACTTCCTGCTTTATGGAAATGGAAAACAGCAGATGGGAGGCAGCTAGGAATGGTTAAACAAGCAAAAATAAAGCCACATCTTGGTTTACTTTATCCCCAGCAATAATGCTGGGTTGGAGTTGGTTCAGAAACAGAGTCCAGCTGGAAGAGAAACTAGCAGTAGCATGTTTTTATCAGCCACTGCTGCTTCTAGTCTGTCCTCGTTTTTTGTATGTCCATAAAGATGTCTCTTTTAATACTTGGAAATAAGTTCTAGTTAATACCAATGAGACTTCTGTGTCCAAGCTTAGGCTTGCGGCCTGTAGCATGCTTTCTTCGGAGTTAGCCCTCTCAAAAATGCCTTCCAAAAAGATTTTCAGGAAATCCAGTCATTTGGCTTACACAGTAAGCTATTCCTTGTTCACTGTGTTCTGAACAATGATGTATTTATATCAGTACAAAATTATAAGTTGCATTTCCCCCCTCTGTATACAATACTGAGTAGTAGTTTGAGCTTCCATAAATATGTCATTTTCTTCTCTATACAGCTGCCAAAAATGGGGGAGGGGGGGAGGAATTAACCAACCATCCACAAAGTGAATGGAATAATGATGGTGGGGAGAGTAGTGGAAGGTGCCAGACCCAGGTAAAAGATAGAAGCGAGTCCCAGCAGCACTGAAGCCAGAACACTCCTCTGGTCCCGAATGATCATCTTCACTATTTCACAGAACTGGGGGGGAAAAAACAGTGAAAGAGGTCAGAGCTCAAGTGGAAGCAATGTTGAGTGTTAAGCGCATGCATAGATGGAGGCACACATACAACAGGTTTCTGTTTGGTCTGAACAGACACATTTGCAGTTCCGAGCAGCTAGACTACCCACAGTCCAAAAGTTTGGGCCCTCTTTGGCCTTGCAGAGGCTCCCAGGATACACTTTTTCGACTTCAGCAGACCCTCAATTCAGAGGTAAAACTTTGCATGCAGAAGATTCCAGGTTCCAGCCTCAGTACCTCCAGCTCTCAGGCCTGAACTACATGTGATGTATAACTTGATCAACATGGGGACTTGCAGCGGGATGCCAGCTGTGAGTTCCCCATGGGAGCCCTTGTTCTGAAGTACTACAGAGACCAGATTTGGATTGGGACCCTGGCATAGAAGCATCATTTTCCTGACCCCAGGGGAGATTATTTGCCTTGTGTGAGGGCCTCCACATGAAAGTATTCAGTATGGCTACAAGTCCCCATAGCAATTATGTGTTAGACATATAGGGAAGTTCTCTGTACCTGAGACCAGTGTTCCCTCTAAGCCGAATTAGTGTGAGCTATCTCACAGTTTTTTAGCCTCCAGCTCACAGATTTTTGTCTTAGCTCAGGAAGGATGGCTCCAGAGCAAGCTAATTTATGCAGCAGCCAAATCGCTCGCTCACAACTTTAATGCCAGTAGATCATAAAGTAGAGCTTTCGCTCAAGACTCCACAGCTTAGCAGGAGCATTGCCTGAGGCCCCAGAGAGCTGCTGGTCAGAACATATGAATGACCCTGAGTTAGACAGACCAGTAAGCTGTCCAACTTCAGGTTGCTTCAGATGAGTGTATATTGCTTCACTGACTCCTAAAATGTTTGCTGGCCCGTGCAACCACTTAGGTAACTATGCAGCCATAAAATCTAGAGGTAGTGGGGCTGAAACCTGTCCAGAAATCATGCACCACACTGGAAGCTCTTCCCTTATCCTCCCCATTTCATTGGGGAAAAGTGCACTCTGTGCATGTTCAGAGGCTCTAACTTTTTGGTTGGCATTCACACATAGCAGAGCTGGTTCATGGCATTTAATGTTTGTTCTACAGCTGAAGATGGTTGGGTCAAATGAAGCAATGACTGTATCCTCTACCTAAATCCATTTCTCCCATTAATCTACTGTGCAGAACAGATTTATTTAGCTTTAAAGAGAATAAGCCCTTGGTTTAACTCCAAGTCCATTATCGAAGATGCATAAGACTTCTTTCCATTTGTTCAAGAAGCAACAATACACACTGAGCAGAGATCCAGATTATGTGATTCTGTTACCTCTCCCCACACCACAACCCCATGATCAGTACCCCTTATCAATATCATTCCCCAGTTATCTGAACTTCTAATGCTCCTGGCGTTTCCTGTGTCTTTGAACACACACAGATAAAGTGATGTTGCCTTGCATGACAAAGGAGAATGTATATGGGTTTATAATTTGATTATCAGACGTTCTGTGCATCTCACCCTGATCTCAATGCCAGCAGTCTGGGGACCAAAAAGGAAGTTTCCAGTACTGTAATTCCTATTTGCTAGGATATTGCTTTGGGATCTTTTTAGTTGGATTCTGAATGGTATAGAAGGAATGACAGAGGAAAATTGTCTTTAGCCAGCATGCCAGTGTACAAGGAGTCTGGTCTGAGATTAGACAAGGGAATAGTGTGGTTTGAAGAGAGAGAAACATAAAATGAAAGCTTCAGAACTAGATGTCCTACTTCTTGAAAGTCTATGCATTTAAAAAACAACAATACACCTTAAATGTTTCAAAGTTGCTAAATCCCTCCAGCCAAGCTATTTATTAGACTGCTAAAGCAGCATACAAACAAACATTGTTATGAGAGAGGTGCTACACAGCACCACCAATTAAAATCTGCTTTGTCTCACAGGGACCTGGCAAACTTAAATGACCTCACTGGCATTTCACACAGATTCAATATTTTTAAAGAAAGAAATAAAAGCAAAAGAGCCCTTGCTCTGTTCCCTGCCTGCCTGGAGCACAGACGGTTCCATTCTAATTAACCACCCAGCAACACTACAAGACATTCTTTGCTCAGTACCTAAATAGACCTGACGTCTTTCCTTTCGCAGTCTGTCCCAAGTGCAGCTTGTAAAGCCTGCTCCTGCTTCAACCTGGGGCCGCTGCTAGCGCAGCCTGAAATTCCAGCACAAACTGAGCCTTTATTTCAACTGAATGGTGGAGAAGAAATCACCATTGCTCTTAGTGCTCCCACTCCCAGTTACAAAGTAGTCCTTTAAGGAGCATTACATCCAGCTCTTCTGGCTTAGAGGAGTGCTACGCACACTCGGAAATATGTATTATAACTGTGCCTTTGTTTAGAAAGGGGGCCCTTTTACAAGGGCCAAAGCTTTCTTTTTCAGAACAGTTCTCAGTGGGAAAACTCTACCAACTTTCATTCATCCCACTGCCCAAACCTTCTATTTGAGGAGAGACCCATTTCCTTACCCCATAAGTTAAATACTTCCATCCCCACAGTATTTAAAAAGTGAACTGGACTCGGGGCAGTGTGTAAAATGACTCATGTACCCCCCCCTTTCAGAATCCAACTAAAAAGATCAAACATTCCCCCACAATAAAGGGTGCAAAGGAAGAGGGGGAAAGAAGCAGAGAGCTACAGCAAATGTCAGGATGGGCAAGCTGTAAAAAGCTTTTAAGTTAGCGGCAGCCCTTCATGACATTGCTGGGACACTGGAAACAGGCAAGGGGTCTTGTATCTGCCACACACCATTTCCTGTATTAGCCTGGTAGTCATTTATGAATTAATGGCTCCTTGCCGAATGTGAGGCCATTGATCTCAGAGACAGGACCAGAGTGTCAAAACAAACAACAACTTGCCAACTTCCAAGGCTCTCAAGAAGAGAGCACAGGCAAAGTTTAAAGGGGCTGTCATGACAATAAACACCCTCAGACAGAGAAGGATTTACAAAGGGTCTTCTTGCTGTAGAAGGAGACTTGGAGTATACTCCAATAGCA
>NW_015165245.1:612299-617757 GCF_001447785.1 Gekko japonicus | reverse complement strand
AAGTGTCTGGAACAAGAAAAGCTTTCTGTCTGGATTTGCCTCTGGGACAGGAGAACAGGACGGCCAGGGTAACAGCAGCATCACTGTGCTTCCTTGGCAGCGTCACTTGCACAGTTCCCAGAGATCCCGTGGTTGGACAAGTTTTTGCTTGTGTTGGCTACAGATGCCCATTCAAGTGCCTGGATAACAGTCTTGTCGGGACAGCAAAGAAAGCCTCGGTGTGAATCTAACAGGTAACACTAAAACATGCTATGGCCTTTCACAACTAGGGGTTTTCTTTCTTGAACATAGTTAGCTACTGGTGTTTAATGGTTAAAGAAGCTTACACATGCAGTCCCCTCTCTGTTGGGGGGTGGGTGGATTTAGGAGGCAAACAGCCACAGAGACACATCATAAATGTACATTTTGGTCCCACAGACCTACATCTGTCTTTCCCTCTCCTAATACATTGTTCATAGACCAATTGGTTGGATTTGGATTTGGGAAGCTTACCTTGTCCGTCTGGAAGCTGACCCCAGAGCCATATCGGCAGTGGGTCACAAAATGTTCACAGTTGTTCCAAAGCAAGCTGTAGTCTGTCGTACCCACCAGCTTCTTGGCTCTGCAGACCACCTCCTCACCGCTCAGCACCTTATTCTTGAAGTGCACGTCCATGTGGTTCACCAGGATACAGCCGCCATAGGCAAAGTCATCCACGCTGTCTACGCGGATCCTGGCTGTTTTAGCAATGACACCCAAAATAAGCCTCTTATTGGTCACCACCTTCTGGATCTGCCTGTGGTCGTTGGTGAAAGCTGGCAAAATGTCTGGCATAAGGTGGGCCACCATGTTCTCGCCCAGATAGATGCCAAAGTGAATAAAAAGGGTGCGGGGCACCTCCAGCAAGTCACCTGGCTTGAAGCAAGTAATATCATAAGTGACATGTTTTTTCCTTTCTTCTTCCTCTGCACTGGAGCCTATACTGAGAAGTTTGAAGTTGGCAAGCAGGAAAAACTTCTCCAGGAGCAAAGATACAGCTTCATACATTGGGTTCTTCATGATGCTAGTTTTGTTCTTGGGCTGCAGCTGCTGATGGGCTTAATCTGCTTCAGCATCCTGCCTTTTTATCATGGCAGGAGGGGAAGGTCCACAGAACAGCTTCACTTTTGATTGGCAGAGGGGCAAAGGGGTGTTACTGTGGAGTGAAATAGACCTTTGCTCAGAAACTGGCTCTCCCAGAAGACTTTTTACAGGGGTTCTGATTATTTATTCAATATACAGGGCAGAGAGGAGAACAAAGAAAAGTCTAGACCAAGTACTACTTCCAGTATCCTATTATCAAATACAAGGGCTTTAGAAATAGGCTCTTTGGCAGAGTATCAATGCATCACCAGGCTTCTGAATATTTATTTTTAAAAAAGATTTTTATTTTTCAGAAAGAATAGAGAGATATGAGCTCAGAAGATGCCGTTTCAGAAAACACAGCTATTTGGAAGTAAAAACCCTTGCCCTCACTGGTATTTACTTCTGTGTAGCCATGTCTGGTTGCAGTCCTTAGCATACTAACAGTACTTTACTGAGAAGTAAGTCGCAAGGATTTCACCAAGACAGGCTCCCAGATAAACACGTTTAGGTTTGCAGACATGTTTAGCATTAAGTCCCACTGAAATCAAAGAGAACTGGATTTGCACCTGGACTTATGCTTTGAAACAAAATCTGTATTCACAGGTGCACCTGGTAAACTGAAGCATTTTATCTTTAAGGGCCAAACTAAATCACAACACAAATGTAAACGATGCCTTGAATGGAAGGCCACCTCTTTATCTCTCCGCTGTACACATCCAGCAGTACAGCTTTACCAGGCTTGGCATTATTGAAAAATAAGTAGTAAGTAAAAAACTCTCTTGTTTTTGCAGCATGAAAAAGCAGATCCGTCTCTCTTTTGTATCGTTTCACAATTTTGAAGGTATACTTCAAGATTTTTTTAAAATGTGCCAATTGCAAGAGTAAGAGACAGGTTGCTGATCAAAAATATATTAACTGAAGGTTTTGTTAATGTGTAATATTGCTTTCAGGGCCAAACAAAATTCCTGCTTTGAGACTCTGAATTTACTAACATCCTTGTGCTGTGTTCTGGACCCTTTCCATGCATTTGTACCTTTAGGTATGTTTACAACTCTTAAGGTCAATGCTGTCCAGCATATACATTTTCCAAGTAAGTTAGTATCCTTATGCTATGCAACAGTGCGACAGGGCAATTGTTTGCACAGTGCTTTTGTCTGGAAGGAGCGCTGAAAAGAAGGTCCCAGGATTTTTAAAGAAGCAGCACACAACGGGGACCAAAAAAAAGGAGGCGCAGGCGAGCTCCCACTTTTCCGAGATCATCATCGAGGGGCAGTTTGCCGGTTCAGGGTGCTTAAGAAGGCAGTGCCCCAAACGCCACCTGAGGGAAAGGGACTGCGCTGCGTGAGAGTGACAAAACGGTTCTCCCCGCAAAGCTCCGTTTTCGTTCCCAATCAGATCGCTCAGTAATTGCGGCTTACCTTCCAAAGCAAAGCGTTTGCTGCCGACGGGGGGGATGGCGGGGCGGAGGAAGAGCCTCGCATTTACACCTCAATTAAGCTGTCCTGCAGTCTGCCAGCTACAGGCAAGGGAAGGCAACGTGGCGAGCCCCCTGCCACACAGCGAGTGCGGGCTCATCCATAATGCAAGAGGGCTCAAGCCTAGCAACGCAGCCCGAGAAAAGAGCACCCCCGTCGGGTCAATAAGCCCCCCCCCCCAACCCCCCGTCGGAAGCTAATCGGTTTCGGCGGCCGAGCCGCTTCCCAGGGGGCTGGCAAAGAATGATGGATGGGGAGGCAATTCATCGTACTGGAAAATGACAGGACTACGGGGGGCGGGGGCCAGAAACCGTTGCCCCCTCCACAGTGCAAGCATTCTACTGCCGTTTTTCTCCCGACCCCTGCCTGCCACCCAAGACTCACTTGTGTTTCATTCACACGCACACCCGAGTCAGCAATGCAATCCCACGGGAAGAAAGCAAACGCAGCAGCGTCTCCAAAGGAACCTGAACGAGGAGAGGGCGGGGCCAAGGGGAAAGGGGCGGCCCCTCTGTGCACTGCCTCCCCCCCGCCCCATGGTGCGGGGAGATGATCAGACCCTGCTGCGCTGCCCTTGGCTTCCGCGGCGGCGGGGGGGTGGGGTCTCAGCTGGGTCCAGGCACGCCGCAGAGCCCTGGGACCGCCCACCCCCCATTACTTTAGTAGAGCGCCAGGTTTTGCTGCCGCCGAAACGAAAGCAGCCCTTGCGATACTGGCAGCCCTCCAAGAGTGGAAGGGTTTGTGGGCGCCCCAAGGAGCCAGGCGGCATCACAGAACCCAACTGGCAGGAATTGCCCTGCGGCATCTTCTGGGAAACCGCAGTAGCTCCTGGCTGGAAGGCCTCTCTCCCAGTGAAATCGTAAAATACCTCTAATTAGGTTAGGATGAATTAGTCAATGACGTTCGCATTTTTATTCCTAAAACAGAAGCCACGTAATACCTTTCCTTAGGACCAGTCAAAATAACCCCTCAAAGTATTCAAGCTTATGAGTTCTCCAGAACTCTTTATCAGCCTGTTTGTTAGAAGGAGGTGGTGCGGAGAATTAAGGGAAGTTTCAAAGTCTTGTGCTAGTAAGAGAAGATCATGGCCTGAAGCTAACTACCACCCTTCTTTTAAACATCCAGCCTGTTGCTGAGCCCTGGAATCCTTGAAAGCTTGTACAATGTATACTACTTGATGTCATACTGATTGGTCCTAATAAAGGGTCCTAATAAAGTTTTAGGATTTTGTTTTGGATCAATAAAGATCCTTGCAATGTCATTCTTCTTCCTTTACTCTGCAGCTGCTTCTTCAAAGAGTTGACTACGATTCATGCTAAAGAACTGCCTTTACCGTAAGGAAAATGGGAAAACCACCCTGAAGCAAAATACTTCAGTTTGTTTTCCTGACCCATGGATACCTCTCTCGTCTTGAGATTTATTTATTTTCCACCTCCCCAATAAATAAATAAATAATAAAAGCTCAAACTTGCCTGGACTTAAGAGTATCATGGATCAGACTCAGTGGACTTGATCTCTCTTCCCTGAAGTGACAGACCAACTCCTCAAATCCCTACAAAGCCTAGGAAAGATTTGCTGCAACATTTAATCTTCTAAATTCCAACAAGAATGAGTACATAGAGGGGTCCCTGGCAATTTTTTCCTTCCAACAGCTTGGCACTTATCCTAGCTCAATCCTACAGAGCTCAAGCCCAACCATACCTGATGTCAAAAACTTCAAAAGACTTACGGTGATAGGTCAGGCAAGTTATGGCCGCCGTCGCTGTTCTTGGCGGCAGCTGCGATGCCCGTGCAGGGGGAGGGGTGGGGCGAAACTACCGCCCATGCCTCCCTGAGCCCCGTGGTGGTGGCCTTGGACTCGTAGGGGCAAATTCCACCTATCGCGTGTGATGTCCGAGCGGCGTTGCGAGAGGTCATTCTGGTTCCCCCAGCTCTCGGGAGGGGCTCTTTAACAAGTTATGGCTGCCATCGCTGTTCTCGGCGGCAGCTGCGACGCCCGCGCAGGGGGGAATGGTGGGGCGAAACGTTCCCTTGCCCGGGGTGGTGGCCTTGGACTCGTAGGGGCAAATTCCACCTATCATGTGTGATGTCCGAGTGGCAACACCGCTCAGACATCACGCACGAGAGGTCATTCTGGCTCCTCCAGCTCTCAGGAGGGGCTCCTTAAAAAGTTATGGCCGCCATCGCTGTTCTCGGCGGCGCCCGCAGCGCCCGCATGGGGGCCCCGAAACTTTCCCTTGCCTCCCTGAGCCCCGTGGTGGTCGCCTGCGTAGGGGCAAATTCCACCTCTTGCGTGTGATGTCTGAGTGGTGTTGCCTCCCTGAGCCCCTCGGACATCACACGCGAGAGGTCATTCTGGCTCCCCCAGCTCTCGGGAGGGGCTCTTTAAAAAGTTATGGCCACCGTCGCTGTTCCCGGCGGCAGCTGCGATGCCCGCACTGGGGGGGGGGCGGGATGAAACATTCCCTTGCCTCCCTGAGCCCCAGGTTGGCCTTGGACTCGTAAAGGCAAATTCCACCTTTCACGTATGATGTCCGAACGGCGTTACCACTCGGACATCACACGCGAGAGGTCATTCTGGCTCCCCCAGCTCTCGGGAGGGGCTCTTTAAACAGTTATGGCCACCATCGCTTTTCCCGGCGGCAGCTGCAATGCCCATGCTGGGGGTGGGGCATGGTTGAAACGTTCTCATGCCTCCCTGAGCCCCGGGGTGGTGGCCTTGGACTCGTAGGGGCAAATTCCACCTCTTGCGTGTGATGTCTGAGTGGTGTTGCCTCCCTGAGCCCCTCGGACATCACACGCGAGAGGTCATTCTGGCTCCCCCAGCTCTTGAGAGGGGCTCTTTAAAAAGTTATGGCCACCGTCGCTGTTCTCGGCGG
>NW_015165245.1:542372-612171 GCF_001447785.1 Gekko japonicus | reverse complement strand
GCATTGGGGGCTATTTAAAAAGTTATGGCCCCCGCGTCAGCTGCAACCACCGGGGGGGGGGGGGACTGATGAGCTGCCCTCCCTGCCTTTTTCAGGCTCCGAGCCTGAAAGAAGGCCTGCAGAGCCAACCCCCCTCGTCCTCCCCTCCTTTTTCAGGCTCCGCGCTAGAATGCGGGCCTGAAAAGGGGCCAGCCAAATTTCAATTTCAGCCCCATTATATCCTCTGGACCATTGAAATCAATGGTGAAAACATAGGGTATATTCTGGGGGCTGGAGGGGAGGGTGTTTGAGGGAGAGGCTCCAAACTCACAGGGTAGCTGCTGGAGCCTCTCCCCAAGATACCAACCAAATTTGAAGAACATTGGACTAGGGGGTCTAATTCTACGGGCCCCCAAACAGGTTGCCCCATCCCCTCCATTGTTCTCTATGGTGGGAAAAAAGTAAAACCAAAAGCACAGGAACTCGAGAGAACTCCAGGAATGGAGCCGGTTCCTCTTCCACAGCCCAAAATGCGACCCACAAACCCTGAGCTTGCTTTTTCTCATTTGCGAGTCTGGCCTCCACACTCCTTTAAGAGGCAGCTCTGAAGCTTGGGGCGGCGGGAGTTTCTTTGCACGCAGCTTGTGCGGTTGGCTGAGTGCCTCTTCTGCTTGCCCACTTCTCGCCTCTGCACCTCATCTTCTGCCAGGCATGGAGGAGCCCAGCTAGCCCAGGCTTCTTGCCTCCTGCTGCCTTGGCCCTCTGGCGCACGGGTGAGTCCCCAAAGTTTGACTCTTCCTCTACAAGTCTCTGGCACTGGAGGTATTTGCCTCCTTCCCTCCTGCCTGCTATGGCTGCGTAATTGTGAGAGATTTCTTAACATAGTGTTCCTGCCAGGGAAGCTGGGGACCCTGCCCATGAGTCTCCATTTTATTCTCGCAACAACCCTGTGGGGTAGGTTAGGTAGAGAAGGGGAGATTTGGCTCGGGGTCACTCAGCCAGCAGAATGAGAATACAAACCTGGGTCTCCCCACATCAATCTGCAACTCTGACCACTGTGCAGTGCTGCCTCTACTGATAGGTAATGTTCCAGAGGTGTTGTAATGTAATACTCAGTTTCTCAAACGAGTGTATGCCTGTCTGTTGGTCCACTTAGGAGTCTTGATCCTGATTGTGTGGTTGGCTAGTTGTGGCAAATGGTAGGGAAGTTCAGTATTTCTGTATACAGTTGTAGGGGCTTTATTGCAATGTGGTATGGCCTGATATTATGTTCTTATTCCAGTGTGGGGTGTGTGGGGGGCAATGGAAGCTGAGTGATAGGGTCTCTCCAAGTGATTGCCAGAAGTGAGATGCGTCCTGGTCTTGTGTCTTACAGATAATCTTACAAATAGTCCTTTGCATTTATATCATGCTTTCAACTTTAAAAGGATCATAATGCTGATTGTGTGAACTTAGGCAAATCACGAGAGGTAGAGCAGGAAGGGTTGCATCAGTGCTTAGTTCTTGTGGCCCTTTCTTACACGCCCAGGGAAATGCTGATCGCCACTTTGGGGGCAGGAAGCAGTTTTTCTCCAGGCCCGTTTGGCCCCCAGTGACCCTGAAGGGTTTTTAAATCATATTCTGGGCGTGGAACAGGAGTCACTGGGGTGTGTGTGGGGTATTGGTGAATTTCCTGTGCCCATTAGTCATCTATTTTCGAATGATTTAATTGGCGATGCCCATTCAAAAATTGTTAATAAAAAAAAATTGGAGATGCCCATCACTGTTTGTACAAAGTAACATTGACCTCAGGACTCCACATGTAGCCTCCTTCACATGTAGACTGTAATAGGGCCTGTGCACCAGGCACCTTGTCTAATGTAAATGCAAGGGGAGGGTTACAGTTTTTGTTGTGTATTGAAAACTATGTTAAGCTTGAGTCTGAACAAGGATTGTAAATAGACCAATCAGAGCTGCGCAAGGTTCAGGAGAGAAGCACTCTGATTGGACCTTATCTGTAAATAGTTATTGGTTGTTTGCTGACTTGTGGGCGTAGCTACCTAAGCCCGGACTGTTTAAAGGGGAGCCTGTTGCTCTTTTTGTCTCATTCTTGTTCTCGTTCTGATTTCTTCTGACTTTGTTAAATAAAGCTGATTCACTGTTCACTAGCTGTATTGAGTCTCGTACATAACAGTTGGCGGCGAGGATGGGATATTAGAGCGGGAAGGCAGCCCCACTGAACCGATGCCAGAACAGTGGATGACCGAGAAGCCCCTGAAGGACCCAGGGCAGAAGAACGAGACCCGGTTGATCAAGCGGCTGCAGCACGTATACCAGTGCCTGCACCCAGAACAGTGATGGCCGTCAACCTGCGGTTCGAAGCATTCAAACCAGACCTTGAGGACTGGGACTCCTACCTTGCCAGGTTTGAGTTCCACCTCCAGGCTAACCAGATCAAGGATGAGGACCAGCAGAAGGCAACGCTCCTCAGCTCATGTGAGAGGGCTGTATTCGACGTTGCTCGGTCCCTGGTCGCTCCGGCTGAAATCACGACCGTGTCCCTGGCTGACCTAAAGCTGAAACTGAAGGGACATTTCATGCCGCAATCTTTGCAGATCGCTAGTTGGCACCTGTTCTATAAGCGGTCCCAGGCAGCAAACAAGATGGTTGCTGAATACGTGTCGGCCTTGCGGAAGGCTGTGTGGCCATGCAATTTCACCGACCTCAAGGAAGCGCTCCTCGACGGGCTCGTCTGTGGCATGAAGGATGAGAAGCTGCAGCAACGGCTGTTCGCACGGTCTGCTCTCACCTGTAATTCTGTGCTGGGAGCTCAGTTCCCAGGCCCACAGTGGCCCTGTCCAGACTGGGACTGTAGTGCATGAGCTTCCCCCATTCTGTGCCATTTTCCCAACTTGAAGGGGATGTATGGAGGAAGGCTGAAGCCTATTCTTCCCACATGCTGTGGTTCCAATCCTAATTGGGTGCATGTGACTGTGGGACTTGAGTTCCCAGCACAGACCTCTAGGTGCTCATCTGTTGACAGTCCATGTGGCCTTAGTAACACAGTCAGCCTGTGTTGTACCTTTATTACTAAATATATAAATACAGTTTCCTCTCACCACCTCGGTCTATGTTTAAAAACATATTCAAATATCCTTCTTTTAAAAGTGAGCATACCCTCAACATTCAATTTATTCTGTTGTTATGAATCAAAATAAACTGAATGTTTAGGATAGGTTCACTTTCAAAAGGAAGACATTTTGAATCCCTTTTGTCATCTTGCTTCGGTTTTGCATCCCAAATTTGAACTCTCATGTTGTATTTTTTCCAGTGTTAGTGCATCTGTTTTTAGTACAGATATAAGCACTCATACTAGACTAAGAGTTCCATTTCGAATGATCCATGCAGGAGGAATTCAATGCAGTGTTGCAGTAAAGCTAGTTTTTAGAAACATCGTTTAAAAATAAATTATAGATTGATCCTATGGCTCAAGCTGTTTTCCAGCAAGTGGTTTAAAACTGCTTCAGCCATGTAACCTTTCATAGTTTGCTCAATGGGATGTACACAGGACATTATGATGTATTGTACTCTTAGCCTTTAAAAAGAAATAACTATCTCTTCTTGACTAATGCCCCAGAGACAAATTATGTAATTTAGGATTTCAGAATGGCCACCTAAAAGTACTGCAACCACTTCACTCTGTCAATTGCCAAGCTATGGCTCATTAATCACATGGGGGTCCTCTATAAAGTGCGCCTCACAGGTCAATACACTGCTGTTTCCAAGTGCCTTGTCTTCACCCAATGACCGATCATTTTCTTCTCCACATGTAGCAGCCATTAGCTTTTGCTATGCCCTTTCTTCTATGGCTAGTCGTTCTCCACAACTAGCTGTGGAACCTTTGTGGAGGAGTAGGTTGAACGGACCAAAGAAATCAGATTGGTGGAGGCACCAACTTTTGCTTGTGTAACTTGCTTCATTGGTCTTGCATGGTCCCATAGTGCATTACCTGCAAAGAGGAAAAACAGTTGTGCAAAGAGAGCAAATACATTTAGGAAAAAGGAAGGAAGGAAGTCCCAGTGAATCTGGTGGGACACCTCCACCTAACTATGCATACAACTGCAACTCAATCCTATGCATGTTTACTCAGCAGTATGTCTCACTGATTTCAGTAGAACAGACTCAGAAGTGACTGGGACTAGGGTTCCATCCTTACTGCTGAAAGGTAGAAATAAGTGTGTGCATATGATTGCAGCCTGCTCCTATGCATGTTTACTCACAGAAGGAAGCCCATTGTGTTTAGTACAGCTTGCTCTGGAATGTGTATATAATTGTAACCTCAGGAAGATAAAGTGATGGAGCTATGGGAACTCTGATGTAAGCAGAGGAAGAGCAGTATAATGGGGAAGGGAGAGACTGAAGTTTAGATTAGATCAGTATACTTCTATGGAAGCATAAAACA
This sequence comes from Gekko japonicus, assembly GCF_001447785.1. NCBI lineage: Eukaryota > Metazoa > Chordata > Lepidosauria > Squamata > Gekkonidae > Gekko > Gekko japonicus. The sequence goes on along the minus strand of NW_015165245.1, from coordinate 607,751 downwards.
AAAACAAGGGTCGGGGATAAGGTAATGGTCTGATTTTGTTAATTTGGATTTGCCTGACTGAATCTGTGAAGGGCTTTCGCAGTAGCTGAAAAGATTCCACTGTGTTCCATGCCATATCACCCCCCTGGCTGGCCAACCCCCCCCCCCCCAGGGCTCACTAAGCTATTATGGCCTAGTAATTTGACTTGAGATAGGAGAAGGGGAACATAGATGCAGAACCCCTTCCTTCCCCCATGGCACCATTCGAAGCCTGTTTGGGCTCATCTTCATTTTAGAAGGGCTGTGTGGATGTGGAGAACATGGGCAAACTACTATCAACAAATGAAGAAGCATATCATGTAGTTTGGTTTTCTGATACTGCGTTGGGATGACTCGCACGTATGAATGCTCTAATATTGCGTCAAGGGCAACCCATCCACATGCTGAAATAGGCAACCCAGGCCATGCCCTGTATTTATAGGAACACCCCAAACATCTGAACCAAGCAAAACTGGGGATCCCTGCTGGTCCTCAAGACCACATGATGACCCTTGGCCAACTGATCCATTTTGGACCTGAGGATCACCAACAGTGCCCTCCTTGTTGAAAGCTTCAGATCAGGCTCTTACAGAGCTGCCAGTGACACATCCCATCATGAAGAAGCAAACTGCTCAGTGATGCATATTGCAGCGTAAAAGGCTGTCAAAAGCTGCAGCCCAGAAGAAGCCTACCTAACCTGGGCCAAACTACTGGGTGCCGTGCCCTTGTACCAATGGACTCATAAACCCCAGGTTAAATTGGCGTCTGGTATCCTATTGCTTCTCTGCTTAGTCTTCCAGTTTCCACCTAACCCTAAAGTCCATCATGGAATCCCTGAAAACCTGAAGGCAGCTAGATATGCTTTAATGGTCCATTCTGCTAACCCTTCTTCTGCCAGAAAACCATAACTGCTGAATGTGGTCCACCAGCAATGGCCATATCTGTTCCAAACTGAACCTGTGCATAACAGCTAGAAACTTTTTACATTGCCTTGAGTAAGCCACCCTCCCTTTATTAAAATAGGACTACTCCTCAAACTTAACAACTCAAAATGGTGACAGGAGAGATCTGAAAGTGGATTATATATCCCACTTTTCCAACAGTGGAAGTTGACCCAAGAGCTAGCCATACCAAAGACAGGCAACCAGACCAAATATCACTTGTTCTGTATCCTCTTGTAGCAGACTTACCCTGAGCGTGAGATAAATTTTGGATGATGCGGTACTCCCCTATGGCCTCCTTTGAAACTATGCATAATGGGGATACTCTCAAGCTTTCCAATGGTAACTTGCCAAGGGGCAGCAATACTACCTTCTCTTTTTCTTCTATTTTTTTAAAAAAACTGCTTGTTCTAGGCTGACTTCAATTTCCTGGCCTTATAATAACACAGAGGGCCCAAAGCCCTGACAAAAACCGTATTCTTTCTGTTAGGGTGTCACTCAAACCATGAAAACAAGGCCTCATGCCACATCAGAGTGGGTGCTTTTTGAAGGCCCACATCCAGTGCCACTTTTCCACCTGCCCCTAGAGTCATTCACTCCATGGCCACCTCTGAACCTTGAACAGGCTGAGTGCAAATCACTCCCTCTACACCTCCTCCTGTAATGCTAAATTCCTAGTAGAGAAGCCAGGGCTGAACCAACTGCCTGCTCCTTCCTACCAAAGTCAGTTCAGGTGTTCCATCTGAAATGAGGTGCCCACTGTCTAAATACCTTCCTGACAAGGGGAGGGCAGGACCAAACTTTGAAACCAGAGCTGCTGGTTCTCCTTGTCCCATACTAATTCCAGATCGGGCCACACACTTCTTGAAAGTTTAATCAGAAAGCAATCAAGTGGACACTGCATATTCTGATATCTAGATATTTAAAGCGGGGGCCCTATCTGGCTGTACCTGGACAGCTACTGCCTTGTATATATTACATGCAGTGAGCCTATTATTCCAGGTCCATGCAGCCAACTTTTCCCGATCTTCCCCACTCTCTTCCTGACCCTCTTCCTTCACTTCTGGCTTTGTGAACTATGAAAAAAGTCCACCTACTCTCCCTGCTTTATCTTCAACTTAGTGATTAAGAGATGGTCCCCAAAGGTAGGGGTTGTTTCCCATAAGGAAAATATTTCAGTGGGACTGACTGCCGCCTTAGCTTGGATGAGAGATTCACCAATAAAAATGTTGCACTTATCTGCAGGGCTTTTTTTTTCCTGGGAAAATGTGCCAGAACAGAGTTCTGGAACCTCTTCGACAAAATTCTTTTTAAAATGTCAAAATGTTTATGAGTTTTCAGTATACAGATTGAAAACATTTCCCTCTTGAGAATTGTGGTACCCCCCAAAAAAAGCCCTGCTTACCAGTAACTATTGTTCATTGTCTTCTGTGCAAGCACACATTGGGACTGCACAGGTGCAAACCAGCAGCTGGAGTATTCCTTCCCAGCTTTTCCATTCCTCTCTATAGAAAGCTGAAGGGGGGGCCACCCCTGGAGCCATGTTTTCCCTCTGGCAACTCCTACTGGGGCACGGAGGATGTTCAGAGAAGTGACTTGATAGTCTGCCTCTGGCCTCCTGGCCCTGGTATTCTCTGGAGGTCTCCCATCCAAATAATTGCCAGGGTCAAACCTCCTTAGCTTCCGAGATCTAACGAGATCGAGGCTGCCTGGGTTATCCAGGCCAGAGCTGTTTGTTTTTCTTGATCTGTAAAAGGATATTGTCCATTTTGGCAGAAAAGAGAGTAGGTCCTTCAAAGGAAAGTTCTTCGATTTACCAACACATTTCTACAGGAAGGGCAGTGGAATGAAGCCACACAGGTCTGTAAAGCACTTAAGCTGACGCCATGGCCCTGGCACAAGAATCTGCCACATGCCTCCCTACATTGATCTGTTGTTCTGACAAGCATTAGGGTTCAGCCTGAAGAAGTTTGGCAAGTGCTTTCTTGTTGTCAGGTAGGATTTAGGAACCAACGAGGTAATTTGGATTCCCAGTGTTTTAGCCATCCTAAACATTTGCTTAGGTCCAAGCTACTACCTCCCAACTCCTCCTTTTCCAACAAACTATGTATTGTCTTTAGAGCAAAAAGCAGTAGCACCTGAAGGAAGGAAAGACCACATTCAATTTAGAAAGCAGAATACTACAGATGAGATGTTGGTATTGGGGTATTTGGTTAATGCAGCAGCGTTTTGCCCAGTCATAAAAGCGTGATACTGAGTACAGTAAATAAAACACCCAAGAAGTATATTGCAAAAAAGGTAAACTTACATTTATTCAAGTAGATCCAGTTCACATTCAGGCTGCAGTCAAAAGAAGAGAAAGAAACCTAGTCTAAAGAGTACTTTCCCTATCACAAATGGCCAGCTTGTCTGGCATCATTTGTGGGAGTATAAGGGCACTGTATCTACTGGAGAGACCTGCAGAGACATCTATATATCTAATAGCCAAGTTGCCCCCTCTGTGCAGATATCTAAATCTGCACATCGGGGGCACTTGGGGGGCAGAGAGATTTTCCTGTACACTTGGAGCAGTCCCCAGGTGTGCAGAAAAATCTAAAAAGTTGAAAAAAAATATCCAGGGGATACTTAAATCCCCAAAAAGTAAAAGAGTGTTCCATGCACATGTGCAGAGAACGCTCTGGCTGTGGGGGGGAGGCTTGGTGGGCTCGGCAGCTGGGAGCCGCTCAGACCTCACCGCTGGTGCCAGGGGGAGGGGTAACGGGAGAAGGCTTGGCAGGCCCGGTGGCTGGGAGCTTATCGCCAGTGCTGGGGGAGGAGGGAAGGAAGCTTTGCGGGCCTGGTGGCTGGGAGCTGCTCGGGCCTCACCGCCAGTGCCGGGGGGGAAGCTTATCTGTGGCCGCTTCCTCCTCGGCCCTGAGGTCCTCCTGCTTCCACAGGCCGGGGGGAATATTCCCCCCCGTGAGTATCGCGGGTCCCTCTTCTTGTAGATCCATATTTTGGGGCAGAAACATGTGTCTCCATGGGAGACCATGTAAAGAGAGAGAGGAGGGGTCAGAGGATAGCTCCCAGGTTAAGACAAAGCAGTTTCCCATTAAAGGAGATAACACCTTGTACACACTTAGGGTGCGGTCACACGGGCCATTTAAGCCGGTATAGATGCCAGTTGGAAACGGAGTACTTACGCGTGATCACACAGGCAACATCTGCCTCCCATCCCGAGCCATCGCCAACCGTCCCAAACACTCTTTAAACCGGTGTAGTTTGCTATTAGGTCCCCAAGTGGTGTTTTCCTGAGGGCTCTAGTTCCAGCCGCATTTTTACCGTGTAATCGCTCTCTGCCTGTGTAGGGCCACTTCCGCTGGGAAGCCCAAGGCTTCCGCTTTTCGCCCACCTTTTTTTTTAGCCTCAGCGATATGCGCTTGGGCACAGCTTTGCCCTGGCGTTAATAAAACAAAAAAGTTGATTAGTTTTAGGCTTCGGACGAGTCTGGGACCTCACGGAGGCCCTTTTCGCTGTAAAAGTTTAAAGGGCAGTGTTCCTTCAGGGCATGCTTTTCGGGTCAGGGTGTTCTGCACCTGCGCGAAGATCTCAATTCTCTGGATGGCTGCCTATGCGCATGCACAAAATGTAAAATAATAATAAAAAAACTGCCGACGCGCACTGCCACGCGCCTAATGTAGACGCCCGGGAGCGATGTGTTGCGCAGTGAGGGAAGTGAGTGTGTCCATGCTTGCCCCGGATCAAATTAGTCCACTTGGAACTGGAGCTCCCGGCAGGCCGTCTGACCGCACCCTTAGAGTGATGAAGCACCCCCCAGTATCCAGGAATGCTGAGTCACTCACTCGAACAATGGGGGGGGGAGAATTAAAGAAATATATTTCAAAATCAAGATGATAAATGTAAAGGCTGACCCTCAAATTTGGATTTCAGAAACTGCGTGTTTTCTGTAATTAGTTCAGGGGATGCTTTCCAATTAGTTATATGAATGGATGAAAATATTCTACTGGTCTTCGACAGAAGTGTCTCAAAGCCAGAATGATAGAAGCAGGAGGGATAGGGTCCTCAGCAGGAGAAAGCCAGGCCCAGGCACAGTGGAGGGGTGCCAGGCAATTAGAAGAGGGTGTACTAGTATAAATGGGCATTAAAAACCAGCATTTACAGCATATACTTGCAGGCTTCTGTTAGATACTGATGGTGTGTTTTTTTTTAATCAGCTATCAACAATTGTCAAGATACCAGCTGTCCATTAATGTCAATATAAAGCACTGAGATCAAACAGTGATTGCAAATATCTGACATCCCTATTTGCAGATGAGAATGTTTGGAGCTTGGTGTAGTGGTTAAGTGCGCGGACTCTGGGAGAACCGGGTTTGATTCCCCAACTCCTCCACTTGCATCTGCTGATGTGACCTTGGGTCAGTCACAAGCTCTGGCACAGCTGTCCTTGAAAAAGAGCAGTTTCTGTCAGAGTTCTTTCAGCCCCACCCATCTCACAGGGTGTCTGTTGTGGGGAGGGGAAGGGAAAGGAGTTTGTAAGCCGCTCTGAGACACCTTTGGGTAGTGAAGGGCGGGGTATAAAATCTTCTTCTTCTTGGAGCAAAACTTTGATTACCAGGTACTGGAGCCCAAAAGGCAGATACAATGGTTGTTACCAAATGGCTATCACCAGCCTGACCTTCTGCAGGTCACCTAGCTAAGCACCACTGAAGATGAAACAGCTGGACAGATTCTGCAAGGTAGTGCTTATGACCTTATGAAAAATTTGCATGTTGCAGGCAGTTCTGGGTGGCTAATACATCATAAGCACTCTAACTGGTATAGCTTCATGTATGTCTCATTCCCTAAAGGGTGGCTTCTTTCAGTAGAGCGTATAGGAATATGGTGGCACTCTACACAGCTACAGATTTTTAGGTTGTCTTCCATTCTTACAAATGTAAACTTATGGAGGTCACCAGTTCGTTCCCTTTTGCTCTTTACCTTCAGCTACTTAAAAGGTTAACTCACTAGCCAGCTTAGATATGATACTGGCAGATATATCAATTAATCTTCCCAATTTTCTTAAACAGGGAAATAGTCGCATGGACCCCCGTTTAAACTGGGGCTGTGGTGCCAGGGGAAGAGGAGCTTTAACCCTTTCTCTCCTGCACAGTTTGTGGTTAGCAGTTCTGGAAGGTTAACTTTTTCCATTCCAGGACTAATAAGCCCTGGGCAAGGAGGGCTTTGCTTTAATTGGCAAAACTATAATCGAAGTCCTTCTACCCAAACACTGTGGTCACACGATTTACCTATAAAGCATCCTTGAAAGATCCATAGATAGATTATCCATTGTATCATCTGGTTTAGCTCCCAGATTTTGTTGGGGCCTTTACTGGAGATCAGGTGAAGGAAAACCTGTGCTGATTCTTAATAAGCACAAAAGGATGTTTCCAAAATGTTTCTCTCACTGTTTATACAGAGGCTCCCTTTGTTTCCTTTTTAAATGCCATCTAGTCTTAATCCTCTTGAAAGCCTGGGTACATTACAAATAAATCCGGAGAGGAAATGCATCATGAAACCAGAGAAGTTTTAGCAAAAAGCCTTGATTGCTTGGGTGAATCTCAAAGGAACACAAGAAAGACTTAACATTCCTTTCCTAGCTAGTGGAACAGCTGAAACTTCACCTTACCTAGCAGCTCATTAGCAGAGATGGCCAGAACATCAGAAGAGAACAGAAAGAAAACTATGAACAGTCTTTTAAGAAAGTGCAAACTGCCAGCTCCATAGAATCCAGCTCCAAAATGCAACCAAAACATGTTTGAAGATATATTCATAAATTAAAAATCATTGTATTTAGTACACAAAACTGTGAACAGTCACCCAAACTAAACAGAAATACATAGCAATGTATGTAGTTATTCTAGACGTACAATTATTTTGCCTCACACTTTGAGAGACAAATAGTGTGAATTCAACATATACAACACTGTACCGGGACAAAAAAATAATGCTATATTTTAATTCATTTTACTTTAATTCATCTTTGCTTTTCATTCATACCCACTCAGCCTCAAATACTGTTACATGTTTCAAAAACAGGGTAGACCTTGACTTTGAAGAACATCCTGTGACACAAGGAATCCTGAACAACTTTTTCTTCTCATGCTCCTACATACACCCTCCAGTTTGGCCAACTCTGCCCATTGCACTTGTGTGTTTAAGCAAGTCTATCTGTTAGCTCCCATTTCAGAGCACTTTCCTTGAACTATTAATTAACTTTGACACCTCTGTGCTTTGAGAAAATGATCCAATGAGGCCCATTTTCACTTAACCATATTTTAATTTGGTCTGACATTTTACTGCCCAAACATTGTTTTCGTTCACCACCCTCAACCTGTTTCACTTTGTTTTAAAGACAGATTTACTTAGGGGGAAACAGCTATATTCTGGGACTCCAGTATAGCAAATCTGACTCTGTTTTGTTTTTTTTTTTTTAAACACAAGTAAAAATAGTGAAAGTTTTTTTAAGCCACTGATTTTTAATAAACCATTTTACATTTTTTACAGTGATCATGTTCCAATCCTGAAAACACATAAATGCTTTAAAAAACAGGCACTTGGATTCTAAACACATTTGGTTGGAAGTATGGTCTGTTACAGTGTGTTTTGTGCAGATGTAATAATATTTATACCATTACTAATGTCTTCAGTTATCTTAAAAAAACATGACAATATACATTAAAATAATTGTGAAAGGTATGCTATTATCTAATGACATTTTAAAGAGTGTTAGGTGGGCACAAATATTTTTATTTCTGACAAAAATGTTTATAAACATGTGCATGATTAATGAGCCTGTAAATCCCTTCCCATATTCCACAGGAAATGTGCTTTCAAGCCTTAACATAGATCACAAATGAAAAGAACGTGTGGAAAGTCTGGCAAAGTGGAAAAGCCCAAACTACACATTACTCTAATTTCAGTGTCACTTTCATGATTTAAAAAAAAAGTAAAGCTCTTGTGGAGGACTGAAATCAGGAATGGAAGATTCTTATTTTTTCATGAAAACAGTTTTTTTCCTCACCACATAAGAAAGAGTAGGGATACATGTATCTCCTCCCTTTCCAAGAGGATAATCAACTTGCGAAAGGGCAATTGTGAGAGTAGAAAAAGGTTGGCAGCATAATAATTAAACATTCCTCCATACAGACCTTTCTTGCACTGCAGCAACCAGTAGATACTCTGCATTTTGGGGGTGGATCCACCAGGGAGAGGGAGTGTAGTTTAGCCTCTTTCCACTTTGATGGACACCCTGTCACTTTCTTCTTGTGTTGTAAATATGAAGCAAAGGTAGTAGACAATACTATCCATGTCACAGACAACAATGGGTGCTTTCCTAAAATCTGAATCACTTGAACACACCCGTGAACTGTCTTTAGAACATTAGATGTTTTTTCAATTTAACCACAGAGATCAAGCTGACTCATGCTTGTTTTAAAAAGTTGCTACCCTGACAACTGAACAGTCTACAAATCCTATAACTGAAAGGGGAAACAGAACACAATCCACCTAGAATGGGATGGGTTTGTTTACAACAGAATTTTTTCAACAAACTGTCTTGTTCTGCAAGACCCAGCTTCTGATTTATGACTATGGAATGATGCAAACAGATTGCTGCCTCATGGGATAGGATTACAGTGCACAGAGACTAAAGAAAATAAATAGTGAAGCTTTCACAAGTGAGGGAGACAATCCCAATTGTACATCTCCTCCATCCTCCCATATGAAATTTGTGAGGGCATGTCTTCGTATGTGTTAATCCAGGGGCAAAAACTTAATTTACTGATCTTCATCTCCATTAGCTCTTCCCCCAAACCATGCAGCTGATTCCACCAGTGGGTATAAAAACTTCAGTGCTCCACTCACCTACCTAACCTCTATCTGAAACTGAAAAGAGTTTTCAAAAACTGTGTATGCCAAGGCATTGCATCTGCTGTTCAAACAAAAATCCAAGGAGTATACAGTTCACTCCTTGGAATGCCTGAAATAGCTCTATCAATCCCAGCCATTGTGCATAGGGCCACTGTCTTCTCTCGTGCACATAGACAAGAATGTGGCTTTACTGTCCAGTAAGAAGTGCTAGCACCAGAATTCCAGATACTCATATGGTCCGATCTTCTACCCTTTCCTTTGTTGCCTTCTTGACTTTGTGTTAAGCCCTGAACTCCCTATATCAATGCAAACTTGGATTTCTTTTATTCTAGGAACAGTACAAAACAGAATACCATAGAATGCTTTTCATTGACTATATACTATCAAATAATTATCATGAAGTACATTTACTGAATATATATCTCATGTTAAACCCTTCTAGCTATTTGGGGCCACAGAAGTGAAAACCTGAAGTAGCTCTAAAATGACACATACGTTCCAGAGAGAAAATTTATAACAAAACATATAGTTTGAAATCATTGATTTCATCAGTGGTGATCTAGCAGGTAAGCTTCAATAACATGGAAAATTATAGGAACAAAAATTGCAATCCTTTGTCTGCTGTAGAGCACTTTCAGAAGAATGGGGGGCAAATGAAGTACAAAGAAGACAGTAACCTTTGAGCTACTAGCATCACAGAGCTACAAAATACAGAGGTCATAACAGCTCCTAGATCCCATAAGGTTGAATCTGTCTGCAAAAGAAATGCTCAAATAGAGAAACATTCTATATTGTCAATTTATACATTGCCACATTAGAGTTATTACCATACCAGAAAGCACTGTAGAATGAAAGGCAGCTTTTATTTAGGAACAGTGATTCTTGTTTAGAATGATGATAATCTGTTATTTATTGCTTAATTACTTTTTCACAGGAAATAAATAGACTCATAATCCAATGCACTAGACAGGAAATACCAGTCATCTACCAAAAAACCCAAAACAAATCTGGCATTACTCAGAACACTGTATTATCTTTGCATTACAAGCTAGTTAAGCCTTTGCAGGATAACTGAAATTTTAGTGGTGTCTTCATTTTCTGACTCAGTACATTATTTAAAACTAATATTTGCTTAATGTGGCTTCAAAACTGAATGAGGTAAGTAATGTTATTCTATCAAAGATTTTAAATTTGGAACATTTTTTATCTGGAAATCCAACAGCATCTGTCCAAATGCTTTGCCCTGTTAAAAAATAAAATAAAATACATATTAAAATAAATGTCTTCTCATTTTCAGACAGTTTCCTCCTCTCCCCCACATACTTCTCCCAGAATAAATCTGCATCATTACCAACCAGTACACAGATAGATCCACATGCACAGGTTCTTGTCTCCAATCCCCACTCCCTCCTCTGAACAGTTACATCCTACATTACGCTAAGTCATTTCTGAATCAGAGGCTAGTCTTCCCTCTCAGTGCGCTTTTTTATTTAGTTATTTAATGCCACATTCTGAGATGGAAAGCTTACAGCTGCAATGGAAGCCAACAGGCTGAGAAAATGTTTGTTAACTTCTGGACAGAGTTCATAAATTCATTCTGGGATTGCGTCTTTATGAACTGTCTAGAATTTGGAGAACTATCTGGGGAGCAAGAGGGTAACTGGGTACGTGGTCAAACTCCCCAACATGTCAGTAGGGATTTACTTCCACATAAATTATTTAGTGAGCTGGGCAGAGTTTATGCAAATTAATTATTACAATAGAACATGTAATAGAAACTGCTTGCAAGATGAAATGTGCACAGACTACCAGGAAGAAGAAGGTACAGATGTAATGAGGATCTTTTTTAAAGTTCTCTCTCCACATTTATATGAAAGTTAGCTTGTTTTGAAAAGATAGGACCAGATTACATGCAAAAGAACCTATTTCAAGAAGATGGTCAAATGACCTTTTGACTTTCTCATTTAAAACAAGAGAAACGTTTTCTTTTAAATTTGGACATTTGGCCAATTGAAGCACAGAGCATGACAAGGTAGGAGAAAAACTCTGAGAGAAAACTAACTTCTAAAGAATGCAGGTACTACATATGATATCCATATTTTAACATATGTGATGGACTTGTAAGAAAGCCAAAGAATTCTGGTCACAAGTACAAATATTAATGCAAAAGATCTTAAAGATTAATACATAGTTGAAAGCAGAATCCTTTTTATTAGGACTAATGGACAATCAGCTGGAAAGAAGCCATGGAACTTTATTTGTATAAATGACCATGGCAACAAGAATATTATATGCACAGAAATGGAAGTGTCTGAGAATACCTACAGTAGAAGAATGGTTGGAGAAGATGTTGGACCTTGCAGCAATGGCTTAACTTACTGCATTGGTTAGGGAAAATACAATTAATTTGTTTATTATGGACTGGAAATCCCTTATAGATTTTTTGCAGGAAAAAATAATAATGACTTGATGATTTGTGGTTTTGATGATTAAGGTATTAGGATACAAAAAAGAGAGAGTTCTTTATTTTTCATATATAGCAAGTAATCAAACTTATATTTGTTGTAGAGAAAATTGGAAGTCTTTTTCTATTTTATGCTCTATTTTATGTATGTTTTTTCTGTCCCCCCCCCCTCTTTCTCTTGTTTTATTTTATCAATGAAAACTAGAAATTCAAACCAAAAGAATGCAAGTACTATCTGTGGTCACTTGTTTCTACACTTTCCATAAAGCTAGATATTGCTATGGGTATCTGCTTTCTCTTTGTCATCACTCTGAAGATCCAACCTAATTTTTCTGTCTGTTGAACAGCTGGCTGCTACATAGACTCTCAGGGATACCATATGAACCATAGTAAGCTAGGAAATATAGTATGTTTATATGAGCTTTACTTGATTATTTGTTGTTGCTATACCAGTGGGCCACTGTGCTTACAAAAACATCTTAATTAATAAACCTATGCAGTAGTGGGCATGGTTCGTGTTGATAACACTGGAATTCTGAAAAGAACATGCTGCTGTATGAGCTACCTGGAGGCATGAAGTGCAGTGTAATATCTGGAGATGAAATTAATGCTGTGGCACTGGTGCCACAAGACTCTTTACCAATGCTCCCTCTAAGCTGTGGAGTCTTGTAAGCAAACATTCTACTTTGTGCGGTCCTGGTATTAAAGTTGTAAGCCAGCAATTTGGCTGCTGCATAAATTAGTTTGCTCTGGAGCCATCCTTCCTGAGCTAAGACAAAAACGTGTGAGTGAAGGCTAAAAAACTGTGAGCTAGCTCACACTAACTCAGCTTAGAAGGTCTTTACCACTATGGAATTAATATTTTAGCTGATATAAGTGGTGAAATCAACTATGGCTGGTTAAAAAGAACGATGCAATAGGAAAAAAGCAAACGAACAACCTACCTGTGGGTCACTTCTCAGAGATGCTATGCCCCCACCACCAAGTGAATTTTTCAGAACAAAGTTTAATCCATATATTCCAGGCAACTCATACCTGTAAAGATAAAATTTAGATGTTTCTTTCACTGATGTAAAATTCCATTTTACCTGTAGTACAATTTTGAAATCAATGTAAAATTGAATTGTGAATGTTAAATTATACTTGGATTGATCCAGGAAAATAAAACAAGATTTTAAAGAACAAATCATATCAATAGTAAAGGAAACAGTATACATTTAACTGAGATTCCCTTAATGAGTATATTTTTATAATGAAAGTTTGTGTCCTTTAATTATGTAATAATAACCACACATCCGTAAAATCAGCAGAGTACAGAGACTGCAGAAGCCAAAGTAATTTCCAATGAAAACTAACTTAACATTATGTTGTTGAAGGCTTTCACAGCCAGAGTTCATTAGTTGTTGTAGATTTTCCGGGCTGTATGGCCGTGATCTTGGCATTGTAGGACCTGACTTTTCGGCAGCAGCTGTGCCTGGCATCCTCAAAAACACACAAAAAATGGGGCACTCTCTGTGTCAAGGTGAGAAGAAAAATGGTAGGCATGTAATTTATCTCTACTCAGGAAGGTGGGATAGGGCTGAGTTATTATCTTGTAGGAGTTCCCCAGGCACACACAAAAAACTATACAAGACAGAAGCACAGCCACCACGACTATATGGACTCCCTAAAATTAATCAGGACTCAGTCCCACTCTGACCCATCATGAGTGTCATTGGTTCCCCTACATATGAATTAGCTAAATACCTGGCCAATCTTCTACAGAACCACATTGGAAAAACCACAACATACATCAAAGATTCAATACATTTCATCAACAAAATCAGTCCTCTGAAACTCAACCCACAGGACATACTCATCAGTTTTGATGTGGTATCTCTTTTTACAAAGGTTCCGGTAAAAGACACACTCACACTTGTTAATCAGATTTTTCTAGAAGACATAACCGCCTTATTCCACCATTGTTTGACAACCAGTTACTTCCAATGAGATAACAAATTCTATGAGCAGATGGATGGGGTTGCCATGGTAAGCCCTCTCAGTCCGGTTATCGCAAACTTCTATATGGAATATTTTGAAAAAAAATAGCTTTAGAATCTGCACCCCACAAACCTACAGTCTGGTTCCAGTATGTAGATGATACCTTTATCATTTGGAGCCATGCAGAAGTAGAATTGATGGTGTTTTTAGACCACCTCAACAACATCCACCTGAACATACAATTCACCATGGAAAAAGAAATTGAGGTTAAACTCCCATTTCTAGATATCGTGGTCATCTGCAAAGCTAACCTTCAAATAGGTCACAAGGTCTACAGAAAACCAACTCACACGGATCATTATTTACACAAAAACTCCAATCACCACCCTCGACAAAAATAAGGCATAATTAAAACATTACTAAACCGCACAAGACGGATATGTGAGCCATACTTTCTCAATGATGAACTAAATCGTCTAAACAGTGGAACTAAACTTCAAGCAAATGGCTACTCCAAGAATGAAATTAGAAGAGCAATTAAACCAAAGATAAAACAAACAACTGAGGAAAAACAGTCTCCCACAGGAAGTGTTTTTGCCATATATCAATGGAATCAATGATCAGATTGGAAAACTTATGAAAAAACACAACCTACAAATAGTATTCAGACCCACCAGAAAAATACAACAGATGCTACGATCAGCAAAAGACAGAAGAGACCCCCTCATCTCTGCAGGAGTATACCACATACCCTGCAGTTGTGGACAGGTTTACATCGAGGCCACACAGCATAGCATTCAGACAAGAATAAAAGAACATGAAAGACACTGCCTACTGGGCCAACCTGAAAAATCAGAAGTGGCTGAACATAGCCTAACTCAGGACACAGTATCTTATTTCAAGACACTGAAAGGCTGGACAACACATCCAATTACCATGTCAGATTACACAGGGAAGCCATTGAAATTCATAAACATAAACACAATTTCAACATGGGAGTAGAGAGTTTAAAATAAATAGGGCATGGTTTCCTGTCCTGAAAAACACAAAATACTCTACATCTTAAAATAGCACAACAGATACGATTAGAATTTCAACAGCCAATCCATATGCAAAAGAACCTCCTCAAAAAAGCTCACTATTAGCATGTCATAGCCTGGGGAACTCCCACAAGATAATAACTCAGCCCTACCCCACCTTCCTGAGTAGAGATAAATTACCTTCCTACCATTTTTCTTCTCACATTGACACAGAGAGTACTCCATTTTTCTGTGTTATACCTCTGAGGATGCCAGTCACAGCTGCTGGAGAAACATCAGGTCCTACAATGCCAAAACCACGACTGCAAAGGGTTTCCTTCCTTTGTCTGAACAGAGCTTGGTTGCCTACTGTGGCGAAATGGGCTCTAGTTTACCACTCAGCTGTTTGCCTCCCACCCTTGTCCCGTGCGCATATCTCACTCCTTAAATTTGCTGCCACGACTCACTGAATCATCACTGCCTTTTTAGAGGGACAGTGAGATACCTCTGGCCAAATCTCCGTATTTGGAGATGGAATCTTCAATCTTTGGGGGATCCATGAAAAGTTGGGCAAGTCAAGGGTCTGGCCTTTCCTTGCTTCCTTGGGCTACCCCCTCCCTTTGTTATTGTGCAGAGCGGGGGAGACTATGTGGTCAGAGCACAACACAGATTATTAGCCCAAATAAAAGATTTTATCTAAGTATTTACACAGTTATGGAGCACACACACACACACACACAAAATAAATAAGGCACAGCTGTAGGAGTAAGCACACACTATAAACCAACAAGGTATAAATATTCTGGGGTTAAACACCATCCTCTTTTCCTACACACCAGCCTCTGGCTCTCTGCTCTAGCCTCTCTCTCTGGCCCAAGAGCTGGGTTCCCTCACGTCTCGGGCTTGTGGCCTGGACAGCCTGGTCAGCACAGGCAGCAGGAGCCTTTCCTAATCTCCTGTAGGATGAAGACGGCCTCCTCCCTGGATGGGCTGCAGTCTATATTAATGCAGCCCCGCGCGTTGGGACAGTCCCTGTTTTCCCGCCCTTTTCTGCCTTGGGGCAGCTGGGAACTGTAGTCCAGCAAATGAGGAAGCCCCATTCAACTCAGTGAGTGAGACCTCGCTGGAACTACACCTCAATTAAACCTTATGGCGGAACATTTTAAACAAACAACCACAGACAGCAGCCCAGCAGCCATCTTACAAACACAGGTAACTGCAATTTCGTTACACCTACCAACAGCCACTGAAGGAAAAGTTAAGTCCCACACAGGAGGCAAGCAAGAGAAGCGTCTTCGTCAAAGAGACAAAGCCATTTGCCAGGAATTCTGACAGGGCAGAGTGGAAGGGGGAGTGGGTGGGAAAGAGCAGCACACCCGACCAATGGCATGCCAGTAGTCTTGACTGGCAGCCGACGGGCCAATGGTTGGGGGAGCGCATGCAATCTCGCCACCCTATAGGCCAGAAGCCACCACCATTCGGCAATTATATATAAGAGAAATTCACTATCATTTGTGTACTTTATTTCCAAAAGTATGTTAATTAAGCCAGTTCAACAATTCAGTTGGGAGTTTATTATTATCTTAATGAAAACTTATTTTAGCTAACTACACAACGATGGATACTAACAGTACAATCCTAAGCAGTTTCAGTTGGGTAGCCGTGTTGGTCTGAAGCAGCAGAACAAAATTTGAGACCAGTGACACCCTTTGCCCAACAAAGTTTTATTCAAGGTATAAGTTTTTGTGTGCGTGCACACTTCTTCAGACTTTTTGCCAATATATTTGAAGAAGTGTGCGTGCACATGAAAGCTTATACCTTGAATAAAACTTTGTTGGTCTTAAAGATGCTTCTAGACTGGAACTTAATCGTAAACAGTGTTAAACTGTTCTAAACCCACTGTCTTCAACTCCAGTTAGGATTGCACTTAATCTGACTCAGTACTTTTGTGTACTGGAGCAAACAACAAACACCCAGTTCCGTTTGGCTGAAGACCTCTTTATTAACAATAACTGAAGGGCAGGTAACTTGGCTATTGGAATAAGAAATAAAAATACTTAACTAAGATGTTTCTAGAGCCCTAGACTCAGGTTGTCCTGGCCTGGTTCTGCAGGGTCTAAGTAGACCATGTACTCCTGCAGGCTGCTAGCAGGAAGACTGAAGAGAGAAGCACTGAGTCCCTCCTACTCTTCTGCTATACTTTGAGGCCTACTGGGATAGCCTCTTAAAGAGGCAGTACACCACAAATACCACTGAACTATGGCAAGGTAGGAGTAAAAGATAAACACAGTAGGAGTAAAAAAACAACTATTTATTCTCAGTCTTCCCATCATTGGTCACAATTTTTGCTAAACAGAAAGCTGCATATTGTTCTTACAGTGAAGGCAAAATAATTAATAATCTGACCAAAATTAAAAACCTTTGACCCGCTGATTTCAGAGAAAGAGTTAAACACATACTTAAATGAAGTTTGAGTCCAGTGGCACCAAGGTACAAGCTTTCCTGTTGATTGCCTTGATCTTAAGGAGAGTTTGTCATAGTCCAGTAAGAAGCCCCCAGATCTTAAACATGTGAGTGTAATCCCTTCTAATTCCCAAAGGCCACACACAAAAGTGTCCTTTCTTCTCTCTCGTTGTTTTTCACACAGTTCATATTATTCCGGTATACATCATTACAACACTCCAATCCAAATTCCCAGGATATAGTTAATTAAAGAAATGGGTTTATTCACAAGCTTTAATCTTTGGGCATTCATTTAAAAACTGTAGCTGCAAATATCTCAAAGTCGGAAAGGCCAGATAATCAGTTTCATCCAAGAGTGCCTGGAGCTGGATGGGTCCCAATCATCCTTGTTCCTTCTTCAAAAAGGGAAGGTTAGCAACAAGTCAGTAATTTGCACATTTTGGATCCAGAGATGGTTTCTTTAATGATATGGCCTCAAAGAAAAAATTAAAAGTTTCTGGATCTATTTATATACCCTCCCCCCCCCAGCCTACTCTGATAGTTATAAGAGGCATGGGTGAAGTGGGCGGGTTGCTGGCCAGCCTCTCCAAGCACCTTCTCAACATCCTCAGATTGCAGTCAGCGAAACTGATCTGAACAAATGCTACGATCCACTGGACTGCTTATTTCAGATACTGTATAATTGTTATGTCAAGACTGATCAGATACAAGCGACTACATCTGCAAAGTGCTCTACAAACATGCTTCAATGGTCTATAGAGGATTCTATTACAATGTTTCCTGGGCTACTGCCCAGTGAAATGTTGACCATTCTTAACAGTTCCACTGGATGGCTCTGTGCAAATCCAACAGCTGCAGAGTGCTGTCTCTTTTGTTGCTGCCATCACCACCACCAACTAGGCTGTAAAACGAGTTGTACCAAACATTTAGCTAGATTCACTCAGAGACTTTCTCCTCTGTCACTCTAGTTATCATCCCTGTCATTTCGTAGCCTTTAGCTCCCCAGAAAAGCACATAGCCACACAAGTTCTATTGGTTGTGACATGAAGTGTTCATGCAATTGTGTCAACAGCCTGAGGACCCTCCAACTTTTAAAGATCAACAGGGTATCAGTAGAAATGTACAGCATATTATATGGAATCCCCCAATGGCTATTTGAATGTCACTGGGATCCAGTAACTGGTGAAGGACTGGATTCCCCACAAGTCTAAATCTCACTGAATCATTTGTCCATAAAAAAGCAAAACCAGAAATTTACTCCATACCTCCAGATCACCAACCCTCTGCTCCAAGTACTAGGTTGAGTGTGTGTCCAGCCATACTTATTGGGATAAAAACCATCTTTTACAGGCTCATGGTTGCCATAAAATCCTGAATTACTTCTGAAAAAGTCACCTCTATATGAGCACTGAAGTTACCCAGAACTAAAAGCAGAGGCAATAACTTTGAGCTCAAGTAGAGATACTAGTGGGCAGCAGGGTGGCTAGTATATCAACAGATTCCCTATAATTTGTTCTCATAGTGGTGTGGCCCTGTCTACTGATACTTACATCTGTGGATTAGGGTCATTTGCACAGAAGATTTTTCCCCCCAACAAACCTGGAGGACTCCCACAGACTTGCCTAAAAATCTGAAAACTTTAAAAAATGAATGGGGAGTTTAATCCCCCCAAATGAAGGAGTGTTATCTATGCAACAGCAAGCAGCATAGCTCTGCTGCCTGAAGGAATGCCTCACCTCTGCAAGCCCACTGACATTCTGGCCCCTCCCCATACTTTGCACAAAGAAAAGAAAAAGCTCTGAATTTGCTGCTATCCTCCTTCCCCACCATCTCCTGGCTTTTTAATACTTAATGGCCCTGGTCACACGGGAGGTTTTGGCCCGGAAGAGGGACGGATTGGGGGCGCAGCAAACGGGCGTGAGCACACCGCAACATCTGGGAATCGGCGTGCCCCCGTCCCCGATCCGTCCCTTCAGGCCGGTAATGCGGGCGAAAAAAGAACCTGGTAAAGAGCAGGACTTACCTGCAACGCCACAGCAAGCGTGGCCGTCGGATCGCCGGAGTGCCCGTCTTCAGGAGCAATCCAGGCTCCCAGCCAAACTGCGCATGCGCACACATGCGCAGTTCGGCTGCCTCACTCTCCCTTCAGTAGCTTCCCCCCGGCATCTGATCATGCCGGGGAGCAACTGCGCGGCGGCTCAGGGGATCTATGTGATCCTGCTGCCGTGTGTCTCTTTTGGTGCAGCTCTAAAAAGCCGCACTTCGGCCGTGCTTTCTCCCCCCCCCCCCCCCCGTGGCAGGGGCCAATGTCACACAAGCTCAGTTCACATGTTAATGGTTCTCTTTTGTCTGCATGATTTCATGGCAAACCACATGTTGCAGTTACATATTAAAGTGACAAACTATTGGTTGTACTTACCCATCAGATTAGAGTTGGAATCTGTGATCAAAGCGAGTTTTTTCAAACACTATTGCACATACCTTATAACCAAGTTCTCTTCAGGCTCCTCTCTTTCTAAAAGATGTTGGAAATAGCCTTCTACAGCCTGAGCAGTTAATGTTTTCTTCAAGTACGGGTAATAGAGAGGATGTCGGGCTATGACACCTGTTGTTACATACAAGAAAACCCATTATTTTATTTGAAAAAAAATCATTCAGATTTATTTTAAATTAATAGGAGCTCAGGGACAGAATACTTTGCACTCTCAAAGTGAGCTCTATTCCACCAATGTTTATGCTCCACCAATGTTTATGCTAGAATAAATTTTTGTTTATCTTTAAGGTGCCTTAAGGCTCCCCTTTTATGACAAAAGAATTCCTATTGTATGGGATATCCCAGATTAGGAAAAAAAAAAAAAAAGCCCCCATTTTATATGGTTTTGAAGGCAGTTATAATAACCAAAGAATAAGCATATTTCCAGTGTAATTGACAATTATGACTCAGGAAGTGTATTAAACCATGCACATGCATACTCAGGTATATTTTTTAAAAATCAGAATTAAATAATACCTATATTTGCGGAATTCCCTTTGTCTCCACTCCTGGTGTAGGCAAGATCTTCCAGGCGATATGCATGGGGACCACTTGGTAGATCTACATATAATGGATTGAAACAAATCACTGCTTTCTCACTTATGATAGAAACATTACTTCTTTTGGCTTATATTCTAGTATATTTCTGGTTTTAGTCTTAAAGTTCTTCTCCATGTAAACATTTAACCTTTCAGCAAATAAACCTTTCCTATCAGAGCCACTCTGAAGTCTCACAGAAGTGGAGAGAAGAAATGTAAATTACTTGCATTTCAAGTCCTCACTGTGCCACATCTGATGTAAAGAGGGAACATGGACATTCCATGCACATTTGCAGAGATTCGCAAAAAACTGGAGCAGCTGTCCCATTCCCCCCACCTTTGCTCTCTCTCTCCTCCATACCTGTTGCTTCTTCTCTTTCTGCCCCCTCACCCCATCACTCTCTTTTTCTGCCTCCCCACCTCATCACTCTTTCTCTGCCTCCCATCGCATCACTCTTTCTTTCTGCTCCCCCCTACCTGATCAACTCTCTCTTTCTACTCCACATCACTCTCCTGACCTCCTGCCTGCTTCCTTCCCCCAGCATGGCAGCAGAGGTGACAGCAGTGCTCTTAGCCACCTACCTGCTTCCCCCCTCCACAGAAGCAGTGGCAGTGCTGGTTCTCCAGAAATCACAACAATCTTCCAACTACAGAGATCAGTTTCCCTTGGAGTTGCCAGCTCCAGGTTGGGAAATTCTTGGAGATTTGAGGGTGAGGTTTGGGGAGGGAAGCTCCAGCAGCAGGGTATAATACCATAGAGACTGCCTTCCAAATCAGGCATTTTCTCCAGGAGAATTGATCTCTGTCATCTGGAGAGCAGTTGTAATTCCAGGTGATCTCCAGCTCTCACCTGGAGGTTGGCAACACTAATTCCCCTACAGGAAATGGCTGTTTTGAAGGGTGGAGTGTATAGCATTATACCTGTCTGAAGTCCCTCCCCATCTCAAACCCTCCCCTCCCCATGCTCCACCCCTCGAATCTCCAGGAATTTCCCAACCTGGAGTTGGCAACACTATCTCCTTCCCACCCAACAGCCAACCTACCTTTATCTGCCCTTCTGACTTCAGCCTTCTATCTCGTCTCACACACACACACACACACACACCCGGCAGGAAGTCTATGGTCAGTCTCCACAGTGGGAACCAAAGCAGCTTACATTATTTTTTCATCCTTTTAATCTGCACAACATACCTGTGAAGTAGGTGAAGCTGAAAGTATGTGACTGGCCCAAAATTACCCAGTCAGCTTCTGCAGCAAGATGGAGATGTGAACCTGGGTCTCCCAGCCCCTAGTCTGATGCTCTAATCATTGAACCACACTGGCTGTCATACTGTGGCTGCTATTGAAGAGTGGCAAGCTGCCAGGTCTGGCTGAGTCATGCAAGTCAGGTGGTATCGAGTTACTCAGAGGCTGTTGCCAGGCTTAGGGTTGCAACGTCCAGCTGGGACCTGGAGATATCCCAGAATTACAACTGAACTCCAGATGACAGAGATCTGTCTCCCTGGAGAAAATGGCTGCTCTGGAGGGTGGACTCTATGGCATTATATCTGGCTGAGACCTCTACTATCCCCTCCTCAAATCCTGCCCTCCTCAGACTCCAAACAAAACCTCTAGTTATTTCCCAGCCCTGAAGATGGCAACCCTAGCCAGGCCTGACCCCAATGAATCCTCCCTCAAAGGCCAAAACAGGTCTGGAAAGGGCCCTGCACCTCCCCCCTGCTTTTTACTGACAGTATCCAGCCTGAAATAGTGTGGCTGCCAAGCAACAGCCACTGAGGGAATCTGTTGCTTAAAGCTACAGGTGCTCCTTTTATCATTTGCAGGTTTTTAAACCCCCCCCCCATGTATTTTTTTTAATTTCACATTTTCTTGCACACCGGGGCCCTTTTCAGGTTTGCAGAAAGATATGTCTTGCCCCTTCACAGCTCCAGTCACCATATTTAAGTATCCAAAGATCTGGCTGATTTCAGTGTTAGAATAGAAGATAGTACACTGCTTATTGGATGTCTCTTCCTGTTGACTGTATTGACTTGCATTGTGTCATGCACATTGAGTCTCAGTGAGAAAGATGGGATATAAATATAGTAAATAAATAAACCACAAATATTGTGAAATATTTGAAGCAGCTCTTAAGAGAATAATTTCCTGATGTCTATTATTGATTTATTTACTTCATTTATTTCCTGCCTTTCTCCACAGTGGGGACCCAAATATTATTCTCTTCATCTCATCCTCACAACAATGCTGTGAGGTAGGTTAGGCTGAGAGAGAGGTCCAAGGTCACCCAGCAAGCTTCCAGGGTGGAGTAGGGACTGGAACTTGGGTCTCCCAGCTCCTAGTCCATCATATTAACCACCTCGTCACTGGCTGTCCAATGTGCATGAAAGGTATAATATGGTTTTTAAACAGAAAACTGGAGTCATAGTAAATTATCTTTTACCTTCTTTCCCATGCACATGTAGAGAGACCAGTTAGTGAGAAATTTTGTAACTCCAAATTTTCTGTCTAAGGCTTCCTAATTCTGAAACATCTCTCAAGGAGCTCAAAAATTTAACTGAACTATTGTTTTAAAATTATTGTATTCAACTTTCCCAAAGTAACGTTGTTTTAAAAAGGCAAAATAGGAAGTGCTATGAAACAGTCGTTGCTTCTAGTAATGTTAGGGTTTTGTTCTTCTTGAATATGCTTTTCCCTGTTGCAAGGGCTGGAGCCGGAGTGCATGCTTTGCAGGTTGCGAGGGTCCAAAGGCAAGAAACCAAGTCAAGAGTCAGGAGCTGAGAAAGTCACACCAAGGGGTCATTCAAGAGATGTGGTCAGGCAGTCCAGAGGTTACTCACAAGCAAGGGGTCGCAGAGCCAAGAGCCAAGGTCAAGAAATGGTCCGGAGTCACACGAGCAAAGCAGAATTTGATGCAGTGGTTGCAGAGTCAGAGGTAGAATGACTTGTTGCTTCCACACTCAGTTTGTCACCCACTCCCTCATTTATGCCAGGTGCACAGCTGTGCTGCATTGGGCTAATGCTCAAGCTATCGTCCTGGCATGTTAGCAGCAGGTGTCTGCGGTGCACACTCTGTCTCCACTTGAGGAGCTCTTGCCATGCTCTCCTTCACCTGCACTCCAACAGCTCCAGGGATGATGGGGGTGAGGTGGCTTGTGGAACTTGGTCTGAACCTGGATCAGTGACCTGAGCTGTTGTGGTGTTGTTCCCTGATGACAGCCCCTCAGATGCTTGTGTGACCGTAGCATCCAAAGCCCTCCTGTCAGTAGCTGGCTGTGTGCTCTCACCTGTAATGAGTTCCAGCTGCTCAGCCTCCTTGGAAATCAGCTGGTTCAGGCTGATCCACATTCCCAGACTCCATATATATGCATGCTTCATGAATTCTATTCCCTACTTCCATAAGTTTTATAGAAAAACTGCATATTTGAGACATGAATGAACCCTTCATACAGTATGTGCAAAGTAACTGTACTAGAATCACATCTGAACTGAATTCTGGAAGTCCAGAATCTTAAAATACTGCCACACAACTGAGCTACACAATAAATTGAATGTAGTTGAGGCTGTACTATAGACCAGATATTCAGGATAGAACCCCAGGTAGTATAACACTGTCTACTCAAACTTATCACAAAAAAAATGAAACTCTAAGATACGTTTTTAAGGCAAAATAACGAATTACAATTCCCAATACCAACAGAGAAATGCACGCAAACCCATTTTCTAAACTCATATCCAAATAAAATAAAATTACCTAAATCATTTGGAAGCAGCTTGTTGGTTTAAGCTTTGAACTGAGTAAACTGATGCAGTTTTCATAGCATTTTTCCCCAAATGGATGAGCAGCCACACATTTCATATTATTCTGAGCAACTCCATAATCTTTGACACCAAACATTCTCAATTCAAATTATACCCAGCTAGCATCAGAGGCAAATGTAATGCTAAATCTTTTTTCTCATGTTTCCCATCTTTTTTTTTTAAACCAACCCTTATCAGCAGTGCACATATGACATCGCCAAACCATATATAAGTCTTCTCTCTTCCACTTATGAAATGCTTATAAAACCTTCTGGGGTTAAAATTGCAATGCAACACTACTACTCTGCACTGCGTAATATTATGGTTACTATAATAAAATGCGTAGAATTACATTTTCATTCTGCAGTTTAACAGTGAAGCACATGCCTTTGGCTAATAACCAAATTTCTCTTCATTTCTAACATTTACCAGTAAATGTTAAAAATTACCACAGAAATTTTAGGAATCTCCAAAACAGCCTCCAGCCACAATAATTTCTGACACTGCTAAAGACAAAAAAAAATCACAGAATAACACTTTGAGCATACAAATTTTGTTTTTAGCAGCTCAATACTGAACTTCGGCCCCTGCCACACGGCAGGGAAACCACGAGGCAAAGCGCGGCTAAATAGAGCCGCTCCAACGTTGAGACGCTGCGGCGGGATCCCACGGATCCCCTGGCCGCAGCGCCTTTTCTCCCCGGCAAGAGCAGACGCCGGGGAGGACGAGCCCGATGGGAGGGGGAGGCTGCCGAACTGCGCATGCCCAAGCATGCCCGATCCCACGGCCGGCTTGGGGCGCTCCAGACGGTTGCAACCACCTAGATAGGTGGTTTGTTTTTGCAGCGGGGTATCGCCATTTGGGCCGGATCAGGGACGGAGACGGCACGCTCCCCAGATGTTGAGGTGGGATCGTGGCCGTTTGCTCCGCCCCCCGTTCCGTCCCGCTCCCGGCCCAAATGGGCTCATATGAACAGGGCCTCTATAAGGCAAAAATTCTGGCAAGCTATCTATCTCACTACAAATAAGGATAATTGTACTAATCATTACCATGTAGCTACACAGTGTTAGGTAATTCTTTTGTAACAAATGGCTGACAACCTTTGTAAGGAGAACTTCAAGAACTGCAAATGAATAAATATTTATATATGTATGTGTGTGTGTGTGTGTGTGTGTGTGTGTGTGTGTGTGTGTGTGAAACATAAAAAGAGCACCTTTTTAGGACTGAGCAGGTGGTGCCTGAGAAACTACAGACTGCCTTGGAAGAAACATTATCTAGAGGCCTTCAATCTTATTTCCAATCTGTTGTTTTTCAACTGAAAATGCTTTAGTCACTTTGAATAACTTCCTTGACTGGGGGAGAGAAGGCGTAACCTTCTGGACCAGGTGACTGAGGTGGGTGTTCTGCGTTGAGAGGGGAGATGGAGCACTACTGCTTGGACCATGTGGCACGTGCTATGGGGGTTCAGAATCATTATATTGAGTAGTTAAAAGAAACTGCTGGGGAAAGTAATCAGGATAGTTAGACTACAAAATCATCAATATTACATTTTTTAAAAAAATCAGCAGTCCCTCTTTGTGCAGCCTCTCATGAGGCAATTTCTCCTCACTCCCTGTGTCCAGCCTCTCATGAGCCAAGAGACGAACAAGAAAAATGGTGTCTCTTTCCTCCAAATGGTGTGGCCTTTTGTTCTCAGCCTCTCATGAGGCAATTCTTCAAGGGCATCCCCAAGCTTTATCGTCCAATAACACCACCTTCCCTCCAGAGGATTTCCAATTGGTCTTAACCCAATTAATGTGGAAATGCTTTGAACATTTTGACTTCCTCTAACTGAAGACTGTTTACCTTTAAAGTAGCTTCCCGCACTGCAGTTTACCCACAGAGAAGGCCAGTGACCTATGTGTCCTATATGCAGACTCTCATAGCCAGAGAGCCACAGGAACAGGGCGGTTCTGTGCACGGCCACCTTCTTTCTGTTTACAATGGTTGTGGGTTTTCACCTTACCCAAGACCTGCTTCCTTCCTATTTTCTTCCCTAGTCCAGTCATGGAAGCAGAAGGGTGTTCCATTGTTTGTTCATTGCAGAGCACTCTTTGTGCCTCAACAGAACTGTACCACACCTCAGCCTATTTTTATGCTACTCAGGCCCTCAAATTAGATAACAACTGTCTCCCCAAGGGTTCAGCCTGATCTGCTATCAAGATCTGCTACAAACTGGTCCCATAAACTTGTTCCTGGGACACTTAGACTTTATTCTACCGTCAATTTTTATCAATTTAGGTGAAGAATTGGTTTCCAAGAATTAGTGTTTGGAGTCAGTGATGGTATTGATAAGGGTCATTAATTGAAGCTCAGTACAGATAAGACTGTGGTACTACTGAAAGACAACAGAGATAACAAGAAGAAATCACCCTAATCCTGTCTTGAGTGGGATTGCACTCCTCCAGAAATATCAGGTTTGCAGATTAAGCACATTAATAGACCCATCATGTCATGCATCTGATAAAGTGTCTATGCATGAAAAAGCTTATACCCAGGATTACACTTTGTTGGTCTTAAAGGTGCCACTGGACTCAAAATTTGTTCCATCCTTTCAGAAAGGCATTCAGGTCTTATTTGTGGTATTTAGTGCTTTTAACTAACTTTGGAAAACTTCTGAAAAGGTGAAATTTAGCTGCAGTTATCCATGTTCCAATCACATCTAGATTAGATCACTGCAACATGCTTTATGGTAGAGTTGCCTTTGAAAACTGTTTCAAAATGCCAATTGGTGCAGAACATTTTTAGATGTAGAACAAAATCAGGGGTATTAATAACAATTTTACCTTTTAAGTCACCTTGAGTCTGGAGCACTTCAGGTGAAATTGGTGCATCTGAAGTGAATGAAAGATCCTCCTCAAATGTTTCAACATGCTCTCCATTCATAAATATGTTAATCTGGAAAAAAAGGCCCTGTTTAAACTATAAAAATGCAAAACTAATTCCACACATATAAAATCAAGAATCATGTTAATAGGCTGTTGGGTTTAAAACTAGTAAACCTGTCTTCACTCAGTGCTCACATGCAACATCTTTCTTAACAGGGAATGTTTTAAACTGTGGTTCTCTGTATTCAGACTCTTGTCCCTTCTACACCATTAGCAGAATGAGGCAGATTTTACTCCATGATTTGATGGTGCCACCTAGGCTGTACTAGGTCTGTCTGAGCTAATACCAAAGGCCAACAATTAAGAATGTAAGAAGACCCCTGCTGGATCAGACCAATGATCCATCTAGTCCAGCATCCTGTCTCACACAGTAGCCAACCAGTTCCTCTGGAGAGCCAACAACAGGACACAGAAGCCAAGGCCTTCCCCTGATATTGCTGCCTGGCTCTAGGATTCAAAGGATTAGTGCCTCTGAATGTGGAGGTTCCTCTCAGTCACCATGGCTAGTAGCCTCCACAAATCTATCGAATCCCCTTTTAAAGCTGTTTATTCTTGTGGCCATCACTACATCCTCTGGCAGCAAATTCCACAGTTTAATCACTCTCTGTATAAAGCAGTATTTCCTTTTGTCCATCCTGAGCCTACTGCCCATCAGTTTCATTGGATGCCCTTGAGTATTTTGGGAGAGGGAGAAATTTTTTTGCTTTGTCAACTCTCTCAACCCCATGCATAATTTTATAAACCTCTGTCATGTCCCCCCTTAGTCATCTCTTCTCCAAACTGAAAAGTCCCAGACTTTTCAGACTTTTCTCATAGGGAAGGTGCTGCAGTTCAGAAGGCCTTATAAAGCCCTAGCTCACAGATGGTTCCTCATTTCAGTCAACTTGTCTCTTAATTAAGGATATTGTCCGGATGAAGGTCATGCATCATTTCCTGGGCTGCTACTCTGGAACTCAGTCCCATCCTTTTTTTGAACCATGCAACTGTTTCTGGCCCAAATGGATTGATAACCAATTCATTATCCCAGAACCCAGTTACCTGTATTTAGATCCTTTCTTTGGGCTGACACTTACAGAATTTGCACTGAAATCTGTACAAGATCTATCATGAGAAGGCTATAATTTCTTTATTTACAGAAACTACGCAAGACCAACATTCCAGCTGCCACCCATAGGCAGGATCAGTCCTATCTGCTGGCTTATTTTTATAGCCTTTCTCTCCCTTTGCTTCTTTAATGAAATCATTGTGATATTCTCTCCTACCTTTCTAATACAAATGCAACTTTTGTGCAATATTCAAAATAAAAAGTCTAACCAGGAGAATATGATTATTTACGTCATTTATAGCCTGCCTTAGAAGACAGTGCAGACATAAAGAAAAAGAAAACCAGGTTAAGGCATGACGTACTATTCCATTATACCACTGCCCTTTCTCCTTCCTAAAAATACTCTCCTGAACAGAATGAAAACATCCCTTTTCAAAAACACCTAATATCCAACAAAACGTTTCAATTCTTCTGACTCACTTAACTGAGCTATCATTGATTTTAATAGAGGAATACATATTTAGTTTGGGACAAAAAAAGTTTGAAAATGTTATGCATTTCCTATTAAATACAGAAGCAGATATTTATTTGCCTTTACAAAGCAAAAAGATTTCTAATTTGTCAAACTATGAAACTGCAAATATCCTGTGTTGAACTGCATAAAGGAAGGTAAACTCCAACTGATCCTCATTCTTCATTAAAACAGTATGAAGATTTACTGCAAGCCAAATAATAGAATCTTTGTATCAATATCTCCTTATACAATAGGTTTACTGCAGGTCAGATTATGAAAGAGTACTTCAACAATACACGTAATAGAACTATTGAAAGCCGATTCAAAATAAGCCACAGAAATGTGCAGTTGGTACAGTGGCAGAATTCATGAGGGCTCACATTTGTGTATACCCTCATGTTAAAATCTCCCTGCTTATGAAAAACTGACACTTTTAACTCAGCCTTCTCCCTGGCGTGCTATACGCACAATGAGATTTTTATGTGGGGCTGCTTTCGAACAGGTGATATGCTTATCAGGAAGCTGGTTCCCAGTTACCTGTTTTTTAATTCAGTACACAGCTGCATGAACAGGTTGCTTACCTGTAACTAGTGTTCTCTGAGCCATCATCTGTGTAGTCAACATTGGGTGACCTTGGGCCAGTCACACACTCTTGATCAGGATGACTATTGGTATGATAATGTATTTGATGCATATCTCTCCAACATGGAACAGACTCATTGCTTCTACGTGGTAGATGCAATGCCAACCTGTTTCTTTATGTAGTAGATCATGGCCATGTTGTCTGTAGCCACTTGCACTACTTTTCCATGGAGTCTGGGTTTTTTTGTTTTTTGGGGGGGAGCATGAATAGACTTGTAGACAACTAGGAGCTCTGGATGACTGATGTGGAGCTGTCTCTTTTGAAGCAATCGTGGTCGCCTGCTGGTGTGCCTGCCATAGCGCATGTTCCATCTCTTCAGTGAAACATCTAGTCTGTGAGGGTCACGTGATGGCACTAAAGGACTCCCTGGCACAGATTATGAGGATAAATTTACCACTGAGGCTTCTGAGCACTAATAATAGAATGTACAGAAATTCCTCTTGTGAATCCCTTATGAGAATGAAAGTTGTGACTGAACCAACATCAAAGAGCCTGCCTAGGTTTGAGAGGTAGTCAATACTTCCTTAAGAGAGCGGGTGGTCACCTCAGCCTTAAAACAGGCTATATGGTGCATCCACTTCTGAAGTAGCCTATCCTGGACCCAGGAGATCTCAGTAACTATTAACCAGTCTCAAATGTTCCATTTTCGAGCAAGGTTATTGAACAGGTTGTTGGGACACAGACTAATTTATGCATTTATATCTGCTACGCACGCACCAAATGAACTGTGCACACACTTGTATACCATGAGCCAAAGAAAGCTGTTTGGAATCACCTACTGTGAGACAGAATTCACATAGGAAACGCTTGCCTGCTTTTTATGTTAATATAGCGTGCACCCATTCAGCTCAAAGGATCATGGGAAGAAGAAGCACATGGTGGCCTTTGTTAGCAGAAAACAACACAGAGAAGAAATTCCCCCATTACTGCAAAGACTGGTTGTCACATAGGACACAGATTGGATCTACGTTTGAATTGCAGGTTCCTCTTTACAATGCCTTGGCAGCCAGGTGAGGCCAAGATTGATCTCCACAACAAAGAGATGTCCTGAAGCTGAGACTTCACACATGGCCAAATGGTATTCCATGAGATAGAGTATAGAATTTCAAATATCGCCCAACCCATAGGAGTACCTACCCCTTTTCTAGGGCTGCCAAGTGGGGGCGGGGGGGGGGCGGGGAAACCCCCGCTTTGGAGGCCCGATTTGGAAATATAGGCTGCCTATGATGTTAAAGAATGAAAACTAGTTCACACGCCATTCAGATAGCAAGTACTAATCAAACACTTTCTTATAAAGTTCAGAGCAACCCCCAAAGCACCTATTGTCTGCACAGACAGTAATATTTATTGAGAAGATTTCTTATTACATTTCAGCAAGTAGGACAGATTTTGGTTCTAAACCTGCAGAGCCTGTTGTTACAAGCTGACTCAGTATTCTCTTTTGTTTCAACAGCTTTAAGATGGCAAAGAATCAGGCTTTTAAGTATTGTATAAATGCTCCTACCTTCACATTCTTTTTTGGATAAAGGAAGAAAAATGGTTTCAAAACTGGAGATCTGGAAAAGATACCAGAGGGAAAGATACAGGCTAGTTAAGAGTAATTCCCCATATGTGCCTTGTATATGATCCCTGTCTTGTATATGATCCCTGGATGCATCACAAAATTAGTTATGATCCTTAGGTGCTTAGAAGAGCAATTCTATTATTGACAATACAGGAGAATCAAAAACTACATAGCATCTCTAATATTTCTAAGCAACTTTGGTATGACCAAATGATACAACGATTCCCTAAAAATATAATAATTGATCTTTCCAACAAAAGGGAAAACCCTCCAGCATAAAACTGACGGGATCTTCCATAAAGAGATGAGAGTTTCTTATTTAGACTTACACTAAGACAATATCTAATATATTTACACATACCATTGCCCAGAAAATATAAAATTAAATAATCAAACAAGCCAAGCTATTGACTAGGAGATTCACAAAATCATCTGAGAATCAAGAAAAAGTAAACATTACTACAACCACCTTTAATTAAAAACTTACACTTTTGGACGTCCTCCAACAAGGCCAGTGACACCAGGTGCTAAAAATGAAACATTTAAAAGGTAAAATTCTAAGGATAATTCAGAGTGAGTTAGAGCTGAATACTTCTCTATGTTCAGATATTAGTGTACCTCAACCTCAGGTTTTCCTCATAAGCTAGAAAACAGAAATCACAAAAATACATTTTCCCAAATATATTTATTTTTCCCACATTCCTGAACAAACATGGTAAAAATATGAAGGAAAAACAGCATCCTCATCCTGCAAGGACTTAGGGCTCAATTACACGTGACAGCGTCCCTATGTCTGTCATGGGGATGCTGCCACCATTTTAAGACTTAGATTTTCTTATTTCAAAAACACCACAGTGCCCAATCCTGGCAAGCCTACCTGATGGCACCACAGCTGGGCAGAAACCCAGGCAGTCTTTCCCAGACAGAAGCATGGCAGAGGGGCAGTGCTTGCTGGGTGATGAGGGCTTGCTGGGGTGGAGATGAAGGCACCAATCTCCTCCTCTCTGTTCCCCTGGAAATGCAGTACAGTGGTTGAATCCCCTCACCCCAGGCAGAGTGTTTGGTTTGCACATCTTGACACAGCCAAGACCAGTTCACTGGTGGCTGGGAAGAGCAATGGTGCCTACTTCTCCTCCTCCTCATTAGCATGCTGAAGCATTTCTCCTCCTCCTCATTAGCATGCTGAAGCAGCCAGGGCTGGAGATGGGGCTATCTCCATAGCCTGGCAAGCACCGCTTCACCTCCATTGCTGCTGGGGCTCCTGTCTGCCCCCATACTGTTTTCAGGCCTCCTCGATAGGGGGATGACCACCTGGGTTTCCACCCAGCCAGGGCATTGTCAAGTGCACTGTCAGTATTGAGCTTCCATGGTGTTTTTCAAAAATGAAAATCCAGTCCTTAAAATGGCAGCAGCATCCCTGACGTAATGCTGTGAAGAGCTATATTCAAAAGCAAGAACCCAACTCAGTGACAGAAGCACAGACTGTAAGCCAGGCCCTCCTCCTGCACAGAGCTTCTTCCTCACAGGGTGCTTTCTCTGACCATTTTGTTGAAAGGGAGGAGAGACCGGGGTGATTGCCTGGCCCTGTGTGGTCAAGGAAAGGCTACCCTTCCCTGAGGCTGAAAGGTTGATAGATTCTCCAGTTGGGGCAGCTTCAAGGCAGGTTCTTCAGCTGAAGCTTCAGTAGAGAGTCTTCTGAGCCCCCAGATCTTTAGAAACAGCTCCCAGATAATCCTGCTCTCCCTCAAATGAGTCTTATTCCCAGGTCCAACCCTCAAGCACTCCCAAGAAGACAAGGAAATCGCCTATTTTCTTCCCCATGAGTAAAAAAGCAGCCTGAAGAGGGTGATTTTGAGTTAAGGATGGTAGGGGAAGGGGTAAAAGCAACAATGCAGATTTGTAGTCTTCCCAGACTACTTTGGATTTTTTTTTAGTGGAGGAAAGAACCCTTGTAAACATTTCATTTGACCCTGACAGTGCCTCTATTGCTTCCTGAACTGTGAGGATGGGGTTTACAGACTTCTTTTCCTGTTGTTCTTTACACTGGTGCAGAGCAACAGGAGGCTAAGAGACACCTTTGAGAGTGTCTTCAGTGTATATGGCAGACAGTGGCCAAGTTTCATATAGGGGGGCTCCTTTGGAATTGAGAACTTTGTTGGAGGCCAGATGAAAACGCAAGGGCTGCCAAACTGCCCATCCCACGATGATTAGAATGAGCACAAACACTCAGATTACCAGAAATTAAAAGAGATAACAAGTGACTAGACAAGGGAGCAGTTCCTGCCTGTCATGAGCCAACACCTTTATTGTAGTCAGTGAATACCCCCCACGTGACCAAAAGAGCTGATGAGAGAGAGGTGATAGGGGTAAATATAGGTTGAAGATGTCCGATTAATAGGAAACAAAGCTTTTAGATTGGGTTGTATGGAGGGGGGGAGGTAGATGAAGAGGCTGGTGATTAAAGCTGAGGGTCAGAGAGCGGGTTAAGGGGGTCAGAAGATGCATGGTATATGGAATTCGAAGGCTTGTCCTGAAAGAATAGTCTTTTGCTCCTCTAGATCCATGATGCTTCAGTAATTGTAGTTACTACAGACTCTTCAAGCTCTAAAACTGAAGTAATCTAAAATCAAGTGCTCTGTAGTCATTATAATAGTGTACGTCGCACACAAATAACCTTGCTAATAGAGGTCAATTATAATTGCTCTACTCATTTCCTCTCAACCCAAGGAGATAAGAAATCTTTTAGAATAATGTATTCAAACTAAATGGGGACTGGTCTACTTAATCTGTTGAACCTAGGAAACTTCTTGAAGTAGCTTCCAGCACACTTGTCATCAGTCATAATATTTACATATATTCAGGCACTTTAAAATCTCAAGCTGCATTAACCAGCTGTCATTACAGTGTCAACCTCCGGTCACTGAAATGTGAAATAAGGGTCAGCACATGTTTTTTCAACTAGGAAGATCTTTTTACAGCTACTGAACTGAGCACATACTAAGACCAAAAAAAACCCTTAATATTCCTATTGATAGCGAAAAAAATGAAATATGACCATTAGTTTATCCATAGAGATGTAAATAAGAAAACTTAGTCAACATGAGAAATATGAAAGAAGTCTCATTCCATTAATAATGGGGGGTTATATTTTGGACCACTTGAATAGGCTGATGTTTGGACATTCTAAGGAAGCAAGTTATGAAGAAGTGAGAATATGCTCACAAACCAATTATAGTAAGTAGTATGATTATAGTAAAGCATGACTGACAGTAATGAGGTTGAATCTCAATCTGTTCAGGACCTTTGGGTCAAAAGAATATTAAGATAAGAAAGTAGAGCATCCTAGGGTGAGCAAACAGTAACCTGTATCCAACCAAGCTGTTCTGAAGACTTACAAGCACTTGAGTTTTCTTCTGGGTGGGTAGCAGTGATTTCCAGCAATTCCCCTATCTCACTGCAAGCTGGTGAAACCCCAAAATTTTGCTCCTGAGGGTCAAGGACCCCTGAAACCCCAAAATTTTGCTCCTGAGGGTCAATGACCCCTCAGGAACAGCACAGGGATCAAAGTGAGAATCTGTAGCGATAGAGGAAAACCACAGGATGTCCAATTTATTTTAAAGAAAACTCAAGTGTCCTTAATTCTTAGGAATGTGGAGTTGGATACAGGCCAGTGGTTTATCATAGTTTTGTACTTCCTGGGAGAAAATTCACATATTGCTGCAATAAGAATTTATGAAGGAGCACATTATATTTCTGAAGCAAATTAAAGATGACAAACTGAAACAGGTAGAAGACTAGCTGATTTTCTTTTTTCTATTTCAGAAGAGAACACTAACTAAACATTTTTAACTAAAATGATATATTCATTAAAATATTTATATCCCCCCCTCTCTGTTTCCCTTCCATGAATAGGAAGATTAAATGGTATCAGATTAAAGAGGTAGAATATTACAGAGTCAGAAAACTGATTATTCCTATACTCCACACTTCTTCCTAAGGTTTTAGATGTTCAAATCCCATTATTTTTATGTATTTTAGCTGGAGTTCTAATTGTTTCAAAGATGTGTTGATGTTGTTTTTTGGTTGTTTTAATGATTTTCAAATGTGATCTTTTTATGTATGCAGAAAACCATTTTCCTATTTGCAAAACAAGGTCAGAACCACATACGCTTTTAAATAGAACTTTAAACAGAGATCGTGTAGTGGAACAGAGTAGTGTCAGCTGAAAGTCCCTACCTCGAATCTTGCATCAGCTATGAATACTGGATATACTTTGGCAACCCACTATCATTCACCTGCAGGTTTCATTTTGATATAGGGATAACAAATATTGGGTTGGATCCTACAGTTCTGTTATGTGAGTGGAAGAGCTTTTCCATAGGCAGAAGAAACTTCCCCCTGACACAATGATCTTTCAGGCTCTTCCAGGCTTTTATTTGTGCAACAGATACGCAGGAACTAGTCAGTACTGACTTATATTATCTCCGTTATCCTTATAAAAACTCTATAAAACATGTCAAGCACTTTGAACAATTTATGGTGCAGTCCTATATCCTTTGACTCAATGGCCTCAGAACTCTGCTTAGGATGGAAGCGTTAAAGTATTATAAAAATGGCAGATATTACTGGGAGATTTTTATAATATTATGTGACTACTATTAGAAGAACTAAACCATTATCCTACTGTTCTAGAAAGCAAACACTACCTAGTGGGTGTGCAACAAATTTTATGAGGACTCTTTCATTATATATCTGACAAATATGTCCCCCTTACAGATCATAAAATCCACAAAGAAGAGTATCAGGGCAAGGGAAGATATTCCTGAAAAATCCAGGAAACCCCCAGGTTTGGAGAAATTGTGTTTTTTTGGGGGGGGAATAAAACACAAGATCTTGTGAGACTACCTCAGGAACTGCCATATGGTTAGCTCAGTAAACCCTAGATAATTCAAAATAGTGGCCAAGATCTTAGTCTCATGAGATGTTAGCACAGATGTGGGGGGCAGCTAGAAGCAGGAGGCAGGGATAGGACAGGGAAGCAACAGAGAAGCAGGAGCTACTGGGGGCAACCTATAGGGGAAAGTGGAAACCAATGAGAATGTGTAAAGTGTAAGGATGCAAGACCAAGGGATGCAGGGAGAGGAAAAGCTGGGGCCAACAATGAGGGAAGAGTGGAAACTTGAGGGAAGCAGGGTATGGATGGAAAATACAGAGCTGGCAAGGAGAGGAAAGAGGAATACTTACGGATTTCCTGCTTGTTTAAGAACTAATGCTAAAAGAAATTAAAATGAATGAACTATTTATTTATTTTTGACATTTTTACCCCGCCCTCCCCGTGATATGAAGAATAGAGATCAGCTTAGGCTCTTTAAAGGGAAGTCCTACCTCACTAAACTCACATAATTTTTTCAGAGAGTTAACGAGCATGTAGACAGGGATGAACTGGTAAATTCTGTATACTTGGACTTCCAAAAGTATTCGAAAAAGTGTCTCAGTAAAGTCTTCTGTGTAAAAGTAACATTCTTTCACATGGACTAGGTGGAATAAATATACAGGTTTTATAGTGGCGTTAGCAAGCAGTGTTGGACCTATGTTGGACAAAAGTGATTTAATTCATTCATTATGACCAAGACCTAGGGATGAACAGTAAGCCAGTGAAAAAATCCACAAGTACTTCCAATTGATGTTCTTCTATAAAATGTAACCTGGATATTGCATTTAAAGGAGAACTGAAGTTGGCCAGGTGTAGAATTTATAACCCAAGTACTTGTTCTTCATCTGCTGGGTAAAACACACTGGAAAAAAAATCAAAATTTAATCCTATTCTCGTTTACCTGTTAATAACTTGCACCAAAATGAATGTGTATGTGATATACTCCTAAGCAAAGGCAAATGTCCCATTACCTGGGACAATATATAAACAGGGGTCACAGTGTGCAGATACATGCGAACAACAAGAAAAACAAGAAATCACTGTGATCAGCAACAATGACACATTTAATAAATGTACCATGAAAACCAAGTCCAACTTATCTCAATTTTACATGTAAACAGAGGCCAACTTATTCATTATCAACAGAGTCATGTATATTCCTATATTACTCAATGAGTACACCGGTATTTGGAGCTGCGGTGGCTCAAGTGGTTAAGATGCTGAACTGCAGGCTGTGAAAGGTCAGTAGTTCAGCGGTTCAAGACCCGGGTGCCGCAAGACAGGGTGAGCTCCTGTCTCTAGTTCCAGCTCCTGCCAACCTAGCAGTTCGAAAGCAAGAAATTGCAAGTAGATAAATAGGGACCACTTCGGTGGGAAGGTAACAGCGTTCCGTGCGCCTTGGTGTTTAGTCATGCTGGCCACATGACCACGGAAACGTCTTCGGACAGCGCTGGCTTTTCGGCTTTGTAACGGAGATGAGCACCGCAACCCTAGAGTCGGATTCAACTGGCTTTCGAGCAAGGGAACCTTTACCTTTACACCGGTATTTACACTCATTTCAGCTGTCTTTCTCAAGAGTAATCTTACAAGGTTCTTATGAAGTTGGAGGATGTTATCTTCTATGGATTATCAGTTCCAATGCATTTCTAATATAGGAGCAAGCCAATGATTTGAATGTCTATTCGTAGCTACCAGTCCATAATTTCATGTGACAACAAGCCTACTTTAAATTGGCTGGTATTCGCTCTCCATGTCACATTGTTGGCCAGTAGCTCTCTATGAAGTAAAAGGAATTTTTATAAAGTTGGAAGGTGATGTCTTCTATGGATTATCCTGTAAAAAGCATAATTATGAGGAGTAGAAACAAACATGAAGCTGAATGTAAAAATATTGTTATCACTTTTAACTATAATTATAAACTTACTTACAGTTCCATTGCAAATTCTAGAATAGGAGCAGGCCAATAATTTGAATGTCCAATCGTAGCAGCCAGTCCATGATTCTATGTGGCAACAAGCCTACTTTAAATTAGCTGGCATTTGCTTTCTGTTTCGCATTTGTTGGCCTCTGTTTACATGTAAAATTGAGATAAGTTGGACTTGGTTTTCATGGTACATTTATTAAATGTGTAATTGTTGCTGATCACAGTGATTTCTTGTTTTTCTTGTTGTTCCATTACCTGGGACGACAGGTAAGGGACATCCTGGGTCCAGACACTCTTAGGATACCATTCAGCATTTAATATCATAATATGGTACAGGAATAATGAGTCAATATTTATTAAGACTTCCCATGTTTATAATGTACTTTCGACTGTCACTAATATTTATGAGCATTGTAT
Organism: Gekko japonicus; assembly: GCF_001447785.1. Classification (NCBI taxonomy): domain Eukaryota; kingdom Metazoa; phylum Chordata; class Lepidosauria; order Squamata; family Gekkonidae; genus Gekko; species Gekko japonicus. The sequence continues at coordinate 570,121 of NW_015165245.1, read as the reverse complement.
TTACATTTACAAGTGTTCAGAGGAATGGGTTTTAATAGTATTTATGCAGATATGCTCCAGTAGGAAATACATTGCTAAGGTAAAAAAATTCTTCTGCAAGCAAACATCAGTAACAAAGGTCAAGATGGTTACTTCTGTCTTGTGTTAACAATATTTAAAATCATATAGATAAGTATGTCTTTACTTTGCTCTGTTTGGTACAAGATACATTTTATTGCCAATTACAGACTGTGACCATACAGTGACCCTGCTTCTGTAAACACAGGTTTAAATCAACCAAGTGCATTAACACTGTCTCTGGTCCACTGCAGAAGCAATAACAGTGTATTCACACGCCTACATAGATAATACGCCTCTGCTGTCCCAAGCAGCATAATTATTTTACTGCAAAGTTAATTCAAAGTACATTAAGACCTAAAAAGTAAGCCCACATTCATATTCTAAACATGTTCACATTTTGTATATTTGACCAGTGCAATCTGCATAACTGCAGAAGTTCAATAGATAAAAGTAGTGTCATAGAAGACACACTTAAAATTAATGGGATTCAGCATTGCAGCTCATATTGTTTGTGCTAAGGGCTATCACATATTATTTTCACTCCAGTACAATTTCAGGGAGGGAAGGTGGCATGGTATAGCCTGATCTCATCAGATCTCAGAAGATAAGCAGGGTCAGTACTTGGAAGGGAGACCACCAAGGAAGACTCTGCAAAGGAAGCAATGGCAAACCACCTTTGCTTCTTACTTGATTTGAAAGCTCTGTTCTGTGGAGGTCAGACGTTGGCTGCACCTTGATGGCACTTTACACACACACAGTAGAATTTTGCACACTACAGTTTCCAAGTACAGATAGTATTTAGAATGTTCCTTTAAAAGTGACTTTTCCTGAGGCAGATTACTCCCCTTTTAAACCAACTTCAATGTTATAAAGTTAAGGTTTGGCATTTGTGGCTTGCAGTTTAACTGCACAAATGATTTAATACAGCTGTGTTTCCATGTCCCCAGCAATTCATGAAACATGCTACTATAAGGGAACAAAGGTAGCTTGATCAAATGCAACAAAGGTAGCTTGATCAAATACATCAAATTCTTGCACGTAAGAACGTAAGATCAGACCAGTGGTCCATCTAGTCCAGCATCCTATCTCACACAGTGGCCAACTAGTTACTCTGAAGGGCTAACAACAGGGTACAGAGGCCAAGACCTTCATCCTGATTAGGACTACAAATAAATCACAATCATATGAAGGTTGACCAGATTACTGGCATGAAAAATTCAATCTCTATCATAGCCCACTCATGAAGGGATTAAACAAACTGAAAGACAGTATAAAATCTTTCCTGAGTCATGACAAAGAAGGGGCAAAGAAGATTCGCAATAGTAAGGTAGTAGGAAGATGCCAGAAGCTGGAAGGAGGGGGGGGAAAGGATAAAAATTGAAAATGTGAGGAGACAGAAACACGGTTTCATACCCTACTAGGAAGAAGGCCCGTTGTGAGAATGAAGACAATGAGCTCTAGAAAGGGGCTTACATCAGTGTCTCAGTGCGACGCATCTCTAGTGGCTTCGGGTAGGGAGTGCTGCCCTCAGTTGCTGAGCAAGTGGCGGGGCCTGTGGAGCTTGTGGATGTCAGCCTCGTCCTCCTCCATGGTCGCCGTCTACTCCAGGGGGCAGGCCATGGGAAGCGCATAGAAGAGCTCCCTGTAGAATCGGTGTGCAGTCTGTCCCGCTTGGAAGGGGGCGGTACTCGCCTCACGCTGTGAAAGGAAGTTGGCTGGGGCAGCCAGCAGCTCTCATCCCCTCGAGGGGGGGAAGACCCGAGGATTCCCTGGGTGGTGGCACAGCACAGGGCAGGGTGTGAGCATCTTGTACCAGAGGGCAGTGGAGCAGAGAGGGGGAGATGGGCCCGGTGAAGGGGGGAGAGTGGTGTTTCCAGGCTGGGCTCAGAGATGGGGAGCAATGCCATCATGACCTCGCAAGGGGAGCCTCTCCCCAATGGGCCTGGCGGGGTGCCTCCGCCGCCATCGCCGTGGCCCTTCCCTGGCTGTGACTGGCACCACCAGCAGCAGGCGTGTGTTGTCGGCTTGCCTTCGGAGTGGAGGAGAACTCCGAAGGCGGCAGGGGACCCTGAAGTGAGTGCTGGGCGGGCTCCCTTGGAGCCAGAGGTTCATCCTCCCCTGGCCTTGGCCGGAGTCGTGGACTGTCTCCCGGGGGGCTGTGGACTGTCTCACAGACTGTGTTGTTGCATGGCGCTTGAGGCGCTGCCAGCAGTTCTCCGACACTCGGCCCCGCGCTTCTGAGGGGGCTGTATCTCACCGGGGTGGGAGGATAGAGAGAAGGAGAAGTGGGCATGAGGGGACTGTCAGTGCCGCTCCACCACAGTCTCAGTGTTTTGGCCTTTTGCCCGCCCACCCTCCCAGTGGGTCTCCGTAGCCTCCAGCCAGGGGAGTGTCCTTGCCTTTTCCGGTTCGCTACAGACTGAGGGCGAGATGGTGGCCGGCGGCTCTGTGGGCGGGACTGAGGCATCACAGTGAGGGAATGCAGCCAGGGGATTGGCAGACCTCCTGCGTGACAGGCCTCGGAGCAAAAGGCTGTGGGGGCGTGTGGAACGTTGAGGCAAGAGGGACACGAAAACTCAAATATAATGAGAGACGGGGATTGTGGAGGAAAAATAACCGATACTACAACAACTTGAGGAAGCACAATTGTGAGAACAGATATGAGTATCTACTCAGACATTTTGTTGTGTGTGAAGCAATCCAATAAAAGTGGACAACTTGATGATTTAAGGAGCTTCCATGCAGCTCTCAGAATGTAATGTAATTCCCTTAGTCATTAAATTGGAAGCATTTTCTTTTAGAAGCAGTCATTTGGAACATGAAGGACATGACCCTTGTCTACATAAGGCCACAGTGTCAGTACAGAGGGATCCCCACAAGGCTCAGAGCCCTTGTTCCTCCTTTCCTCTTCCTCTCATCAGCATGCACAACAAACATGTGCATAGGCAGTGCTATGAATTGTTATAAGGAATGAAACATCTCCAAGTGCCTTTGTCCTCCTCTTAGGAACTAACTACATGTTATTTTTTCCCAGGTCCTTGTGATCAAACTGTGTTGCAAGTTCTACACTGAGGATATAATTCTTTGGCATGTGCAAGCCCTATTTAGATCAGGTCTATGCAGGGGTCATTTCATAGAAAAAGAGCTAGGGGGACTCATTAGCATAACTCATTAGCATATGCCACACCCCCTGACATCACCGGAAGTGTGTCCTCCCCACAGCCGGCGGCGACCTCCAGCGGGCACCAGCAGGGAGCTCCAGGCCCCGCCCTCCCGCACCTCACCCAGGGGGATGGCGTCCCCCCGTGTCCCCCCCAAATGACCCCTGGCTATGGCATGCAGATAGCACGAACTTTTGCTTTCCTGATCGGAAACAGTCCCAAGGATGCTGCTATTTGCTCCTAGATATATCCCATCAGTACATGCAGAGCCCTCAACAGGGAAAACGGTAGCCCACGGAGCAGTGTCTTGTAAGGAAAATGGCATGGGGGGAAGGCATAAACCACAATCTTATGTGCCTCAGTCCCAATCTGAATGGGCCTTGTGAACATGGGAATTGAGTTTCTAGCACAGAACGGTAACACGCATCTAATCATGCAGACCTATAGAGGACCCAGAGAAAACATAATGTGTAGTTAAGGCCTTCCAAGTCCACTACTCAAGCTCCAGAGCTAAAGTAATTTGATCAATCAGAGGAGTTAAAGGGATCCTACTATGTATGGGAATTTTCTCTCACACAGAAAAGAAATATGCCTTATAAAAGATAATGTTTTTCTTTGCTAGTCTTTGATCTAAAAGACTCCTGTTATACTGAGAAGATTTAGCAATGGGGAAAAGTTACTGTTCTCTTCCCAAATTAGTAAACGCGTTCTTGTCCATGCAAATGAATATTTTAACTAAGAAGAACTCTTTGCTAACTGTGGACAAATAAAACTTTTACAAACTGAATAAAAACGTGTAAGGCATTATTTCCTGAAACCTTACAGAATGTCTATTTTTTTCTCTTTTTGTCCATAACACTTTTGCATTTAACTATTAAGCATTTATATAGCTATTTAAAATGTTCAGAGTGCTGAAGAAGTGTGTATGCACATGAAAGCTTACACCCAGATTTAAACTTTGTTGGTCTTAAAGGTGCCACTGGACTCAAGCTTTGTTCTGCTGCTTCAGACCAACATGGCTACCCACCTGAATATGAAATATATATATATTCATACTGTAATCTTTACACACAAAGTAAGTCATAATGACCTGATAGAGTCTTGCCTAAGACCTCCTAGTGAATTCACAGTACACTCAAGATTTGAACAAGGGCGTTCCTGGTTAAAGGCACAAAACATGGCTTGTATATAGTCAGTCCACCCAGCGAAGTACAGACACTTTCTCTCATGGAAGAGGCTCTTCTTCTAAGAAAACCTTTTTCTGTTGGAGGAAGGCTCCATACTTAGCTCAATGGAGTGGTAGGCAACAACCCTAACAGTGCAATCCTAAACAGAGTTACACCCTTCTAAGCCCACTGACTTAATTACCCTTCTTAAAAGCATTGTAACTCTGCTTAGGACTGAACCATCAGTTTTTCAGCTACAGTTACACTGGCTTTACACAGAAATAAATTATCTTTGTGTTTTGAATACCAATGGCAGAGCTAGTTCTGTTTTGCACGCACATATTTATTTTAACTGATGCCATGACCACAGATAGATGGGAGTAAGGAATCTGTGAAAGACAGGTCTCTGACTCTCACTTTTACATAGTAGAATAACAATGTTGGTTTATAAAACATGACAACAAAGGAACAATGCAAATATCCAATGAAGATGGGGAAAAGATTCAAGACATACCCATTCCTGTTCCAGCTGGTGCAATCTCTCTTGAGAAAATTTCAACTGCCTTCTTCTGCTTATGAAGCACAGCAAGCCAAATAACCGCTTCCCGGGGACCCTGTTTCCAGGTATTACAAGTGAATACAGAGTCTCACCACACAGGTGTATTTAACATACAGCTCTTTTCATAAACTGAAAGACATTGAATCTTCCCAGATTATAAAAAATAGATACTGCAAGAGACATGCACTTGGTTATTTTCAAGACAAGAAAAATAAAGTTAAAATATATTTCAGCTCCACTTGACACTTTATGTGAGACCAATGCCATGACTTGTTCCACACTAGCCACTTAGTCTGGAACAGACATCCCATTCCTTTATTAAAGAGTCCAAACCATGCCACTGTCAATCTGTTGCATTCAATTTCTTTTCCTGTGTTTTTTTCCTGTGTTGTTCTCCCATCTGTCTTATTTTATTTTTATGGCAAACGGACACGAGGATGGCTGCATGGCAATTATGTTGTCAGTTTTAACATCCTTGTGTTTAGTGGCAAGTTCTGTTGAGGCTTTCACTAAGCTACAGTGTCCTTAAATTTTCTTTCCCTCTCATTTATTGATTGATTTATATGCCACCCTTCTGAGCACAATGCTGGGCAAGGGTGTTCACATAACGTACAGCAAAGGTCACCATGAAACTGATGTGTAAAAAAGCCTCAGCCTCTTGCTTTAGTCTGTCCTAAAATTTGAACACTTTTACCTGCTTTTCTTAAGTTTGTTTTTATTTAAATCTTGAACCAACACAAAATTTAAACAATTTGTCAAAACAGGCCTGAAAATAGATCTGTTGCCTGTTTTTAGAATACTTCAAAATATATTTGCCTAGCAGTTCAATATTTCTGAAAGCTAAATATGTCTAGCTATTGTGTAAATATGTATTATGCACCTACTCCTATGCACATTTACTCAAAACACAAGCCGTCTAGCCAGGAGGCAGCATTTCATGGGGCATCATAGGCTGCACCAGGAGAATGAAAGGGGTGCCAGAACGTCATGCTCCACAAGTGAGAGCCCTTCAGCACACAGAAATACTGGGCTGGATGGATCCAAGCTGCTACATTCAGTGAGGGTTTACTTCCAAAGAAATTCTGCAAAGGATTAAAGCCTTATTTTTAAATTTCTTTTAAATGACTGAACTCCAAAGGTGGTAACCACATAAAAATAAATGTTTGCTCTATGTGGGCTAAAGTACCTCTTACTTGTATCTGACAGTTTCTCTGCCTTCGTATCATAAAAACACAGCCAAAGCAACTTACAAAACAAAAATAAAACTGTCAATAAATTCAAACACATTCCCCAAACAATAATAATAAAGCACAAAGCAAAGTAACAAAAAACAGCAGCAAAATAGTATAAACCTGAGCATGAAAACTGATTGTTGGAGAGTTTAAGTATACCTAATAACATGACATGACTGAAAATGTTTTACAATTTTTTTAAAAAAGTCTTATTCTTAAAGGTAGAATAAAGCAAAGAAAGCTGTCTGGGAAGGGAGTACCAAAAGATGAGTGACAACTTCAGCAAGAAACCACTTTAGGCACTGCCTTTAAACAACTGTATCTTTTGCAGTACAACAAATATGTTGGTTTACTTTGACTTCAGACAGATATTCCAAAAGCTCAGTGCCAATGTATTAATGTATGTAAAGCACTTTGAACATTTTAAAAAGCTATATAAAGGCTAAGCATTAGTGGTAATGTGCAGAAATGTATTCCTAGTTTTCGGTTGTTATGGACAAAAAGAAAAAAATAGACATTCTGTAAGGTTTCAGGAAACGTCTTTGAACATTGTTGTATTTTACCTAACATGTTTTTATTCAGTTTGCTAACTGTGGGCAAATAAATTTTTTACAAAGAATCCTTTTTAGTTAAAATATCAATTTGCATGGACAAGTAAATGTTTACTGATTTGGGAAGAGAACTTGTTTCCTTTTCCCTCATATGCAAATTTACATGGCTGAATGCTTATCCGCAATTACTTTCAAACAGTATGCACTTTTCTTGAACCTGGGCTATGTGTCTGATACCAGAGTATTTTTAGCTTCAGATTTTACCTAAAATCAGTGCTTTATATACATCTGTATATATGATGACCATGGTTGTATCCTGACCTTATTATTAATATTTTTTTTAAGAAATCAGTGCTTTAAGCCAGATAATTGCCTAGAGATCCCAACTGGTATCTTAGGGAATTAACTATCCACCACTGAACTGCAGGCTGTGGAAGGTTGGTAGTTCAGCAGTTCGAGACCCGAGTGCCGCATGACGGAGTGAGCTCCCGTCTCTAGTTCCAGCTCCTGCCAACCTAGCAGTTTGAAAGCAGGAAATTGCAAGTAGATAAATAGGTACCACTTCAGTGGGAAGGCAACAGCGTTCCGTGCGCCTTGGTGTTTAGCCATGCCGGCCACATGACCACGGAAAAGTCTTCGGACAGCGCTGGCTCTTCGGCTTTGAAACGGAGATGAGCACCGCAACCCTAGAGTCGGATTCGACTGGCTTTCGAGCAAGGGAACCTTTACCTTTACCTTTAATATAATCTTTGTCCTTTATTTTGGGCATGTGGAACACAAACACCCTCTCTCATGACCTAGCATTCTGGTCTAGAGAGTTCTTGACATGGAGGAGTATTCAAACTTGCAATATCCCATTCTAGCAGCCTTCTCTAGTACTGTATGCTAAATTATTCGCTAATGGAAGAGGGGCTGATTCCCCCTTCCCACTGCAGACCCCGCATTTGCTTTCCTGCTGTTCTAGGGTGGGGTCTCCTATCCTGGATGAGCTGTATTTGGAGGAAGATCAGTGGGCTGCAGCCAGAAAGGGTGGAGAAGAAACTTCCACTCTGCTGATGCAAGTGGCAAATTACTGGAAAATGCAATCTGGATTCAACACTGTATTTCTTCTAACTGTAAGTATGACCGCTTTACATCAGTTTTAGTTTTCAGTAGGCAATGCAAATGTCATATATACTAAGTGACCTTTAAAATGCTGAGTGTTAAGCATTTGTGGCTGACACTCATATTTTAATTTGCCAGTTATCTTCCTTCTAAAGATAATTAAAACTTTAGAACTTGCCCCCTATATAAACTTTTTAATGCCTGGCTTTTGTCAGTAATGGGGTCACAATGTTAACTTCCAAATGGCATAGTTTAGTGTCTGGAAAGTTACATTTTGTACAGAAGAAATTTGGATCATGAGAACTCTACGTTGGATCCAAACAACTGTGAGAAGAGCAGACCTCATGGAAGGCTTCTTTGTAGCATTCCCCTTCTTTTTCATGTCTTTTGACTCTGGCCCATAGTTTGGTGTGCTGGAGACTATAAGCGAACATAAGAAAGAAAAGGCAGGAAAAAAGTCCTTCCATGAACTCCATCCTGCCTACAGTATTTTGGATGTAACCAATTTAGAGTCTGAAAGACAAAACACAGTATCAAGAAAGAATATTTTATTGTATTGTTCTGTGCTATACCTCTGTAACAGTATGTATCTATAAGGAATATTTTCACCCAAAATTAATTAAATAAGTTTAATTCCAGAAATGCTTATGTTCAGATCTAGACACTGAACACAGCTTTTGTGTGACACTCAACTGCTAATATAACAGGAACATGGAATGTGATGTATAAATTAACTCAACTTGAAAATTATATGAGAAACGTAATGTTTAAACCTTGCAATTCTGGGAGTGAGTGAACTAAACTGAACTGGATTAGGACATTTTCAGTCAGGAAATTACAGAGGGTTTTACTCAAGAAATGACAAACACAGAAGAAATGGAGTTGCTCTAATACTGAGGCAAGATTTAGCACAAGCAATCAAGGGCTATAATGTAAAGACTTTATGGAAGGCCAATCAACACAACTGTGAAGAAATGCCTTTTTTCTTTGGAGGTTTGAAATGAGCAAAACCTTCACTCTGAGTTTTAAACGTTTTTTTTTTTTCTGGGTAGAGAACAGGCCAAAAGGGGAGAAGACAGTCCAATTGCTTTTCGGCTTACCTTCATACAAATGCTAATAGATCTAGCAGGAGAGATAATGGATGGGTCAAGTTCTCCCCCCTTCTCTAAGAAGGGAACAGAGAGTTGGAGGACTTGAGATTAGAAAAGCTCCAGGAATACTCTCCAGGAAGAAGCTGCAGGAAACGCTTCTCTGACCTGGCCTGACCAGGTCAGTGGGTGGAGAAACATATATGATAAAACTCAGGGGAGCCAGGAGGAAGCTTTCTTTTCCTTGAGTGTTGGATCCATGAGAGCAGACAGAACTCTTAACTGAGAAGGCAGCCATTGACCATGTGCTTGCCTGAAGAGCTGGGAAAGAGCTGCAAGGTAACAAAAACTCTGTAGAGATTTGTAACTTCTTAAAGCTAAAGAGCCTGTCCTGTATTTCAATATCTGATAGGGTATGTATAGAGAGAGGGACAGAAGATTTGTGTTTTATGCATTTCTTTTGGAACCCCTTGCTCAATCTGGTGCTGTGCTAAAAGTATGCTTATGAACATTTTCTTTTTAATAAATACTTTATAACTTTGGATGCTGGGAGTGGTTCTCTGTACCACATAGACCTCCACTGTCTCAGACACACTATTTTAAAAGGGGAAATCAGGGGGAAGGCAACTTACAAAACAAAAATAAAACTGCCCATCTTGGACATGCTATTTTAAAAGGGAGAAATCAGGGGGAAGGCAACTTACAAAACAAAAATAAAACTGCCAATAAATTCAAACACATTCCCCAAATAATAATAATAAAGCACAAAGCAAAGTAACAAAAAACAGCAGCAAAATAGTATAAACCTGAGCATGAAAACTGATTGTTGGAGAGTTTAAGTATACCTAATAACATGACATGACTAAAAATGTTTTACAATTTTTTTTAAAAAAAGTCTTATTCTTAAAGGTAGAATAAAGCAAAGAAAGCTGTCTGGGAAGGGAGTACCAAAAGATGAGTGACAACTTCAGCAAGAAACCACTTTAGGCACTGCCTTTAAACAACTGTATCTTTTGCAGTACAACAAATATTTTGGTTTACTCACTCACAAAATTTTGTTTTACAGGAACAGGATGGGGTTCACAATGGCACTGAACTCTCAGCAGCAAGGGAGAATGTTGAACTCCCTCAGGAAGCCTCAATGGACTGCAAAGAACATGCAGTTCCTACCTTGTTAAACTTATGATGGTACTTTGCACAGTATTTGAATTGGGGGTGTTGACGAAAATTGTCTTCAAACAATAAGTACCAGACTGAAGGACATCAAAGGCACTACCGTAGTAAAAAAGGGGACATCTAGGCTTTCTACCTGCTCCCGCCCCAGATAAATTTACACTTGAAAGATAAACCAAATCCCTCTGCCTCAACTGCTTCCCCTCCTTGTAATCTTCCCTATGAAAAGAATTCCCAGTATGATCTTCCTTTCACATATCTGAAGAAGTGAGCTGTGACACACAAAAGCTCATATTGAAATAAATGCTGTTAGTCTTTAAGGTGCCACTGGACTTGTGTTTTATTCTGCTACATCAGACTAAACAGCAGCAAGTGAAAAGGACCTTCTTTCCCTTTGTGTTCCTTCCTACTTTCCCAGAGGAATGGTGAGTAGAAATGGGAAAGAAGAGACAAACCGGTAACCATGACTAAAAGGAATAATCTTCACATATGCACTCTTTTGTTCTCACTTCCTACCGATGGTCCCACCTGGAAGTACCAGACTTACAGTGCCATCCTAAGAACACTTTCCTCAGAGTAATTCCCATTGAACAGACTTGAGTAACATTCTGAGTAGACACACTTAGGACGGAACTGTAAAACATACAACTAAAAGGACATCTTTTCTTCTCACTTATACACTCCTTGTTCTTCCTTCCTTCCTTTCTTTCTTGTTTTTGAGGATTATGGGAGAAGTTACAAGAATAATACAACGTTTATGACCTTCTAATTTGTACTTACACCATCTATGTTTCTCTTGGCATGTGGTCCATATGTTTCTTCAGAACCTAAAATCTGTATGTTAACTGCACTGTAATCCTCATATCCCAGTTGACTAAACATCATGCGAGTCCTGAAATAAGAAAAATATAATCAATAAATGGTTTCAAAAGAATATTTGTAGCAACTGATTCTACAGTGTAGGCCCAAATTTTCACATGATAATAATATCCACACCTTGATTTCTGTCCCATTCACATGTGAAGCAAGGGTGTGTACATGGGATTTAAAGGGAGCACTGGCCAGTCATACTGAAACACGCACACTACCCCCTTCCCCACAGTCCATCTTGCTAGGTGCGTTCCTCTTTGGCAGCTCCAACAAAAGAAGCTAGATCATTGGGGGGGTGAATCTCTTTGGAAGATTTAGCACCCTGAGTCAATTTGCCCCCTTAGACTGTACTCTCCCCACAGCTTCTCACGTAAAGGGGCAGGACTATATTTAAGAACGAGGATCTTCTGCAATCTCATATTGTTTGAGTCTGAATATCAAGTTTCACACTGGTCAAATGTATCACCAGACAGACTAACTGCTATAAATAGATGTTTTTATAAACAAAACCAGATCCATCGTATTGCCCTTCATTTAACATAGTGCCTTTCTAGGATGTTGACCAAGGGTTATGATACTAGGACATCCATAAATCAGCACTGTGAATTGATTTTACACTCAGTGGGGCCAAATTATTTATTTATGCATATTGCTTCATTTATATTCTGCTTGTCTATCCAGTAGGAACCAGTGTTCCCTCTAAACCGAGTTCATCTGAGCTTTAGTAGAATTTTTGGTCACAAGACTCCACAGTTTAGAGGGAGCATTGGGACCCAAAGTGGCTTACGTCATTCTCCTCTCCTTCATTTTATCCCGGTGATGTAGGCTAGGCTGAGAATGGTGTAACTGGCCCAAGGACACACGGCAAGCTTCCATGCAGAGGAGGGATTTGAACCTGGGACTTTCAGATCCTTGTCTGACATTCTGATCACTACAGCACACTGACTCTCACATACGGAACTATTTTGCTTTAGATACCAACCTTTCCAGAATACTTTCAGCTACTTGTTTTCCCTTTTCTATGGCTTTTGGTCCTGTCACTGGGCAGCAAGCTATAGCTTTGAATCCATCAGGATAAGTGGCATTTACCTACAAATACAGAACATATGCAAGATGCCCTAGCATTGATAAGAAATAAAGCACAGGATCACTTATATGCTTACAAAAATGTGTTTGACTGTTCTGGGTTTGTGTAGACCGAGCCTGAATCCTGCCCATAGACAACTTAAAATAACTATTCCTCTAACAGAAATCCTGTGACAATGGACAGAATAGTCTATAAAATACTTTGCTTGCTAAGTACGTTATCACATTTGGAATGGACATGCAAATACTTGTCTGCTTGTTAGACAAGTATGAAGTAAAGATACCTATGAGTATTAGAACTGGTATTGAGCCTGCTGCCAATGTAAAAAAAGTAGTAATTAAAACATACTAAACTGAATGCCACAGTGATGAAGCTGTTGATCTACATTTACTTGTCCAGTAGATTTAAATAATTCACTAAGACCTTGGTTTGTGGTAGCCATACGTGCTGCTTTCTAAAAGGATGCATTTTATGTAATCATTTTTATAAAGATTCAAGATATGCTGCATCTTCCTCCCAAATAAAAATACTTTCATATTCTGCTTGGTCCATACTTTTGAACAAATATCTTCCTTGACACAAGAAGAATAAGCTGAATTAATGTTGGGGAAAATATGGCTAAAATGTTATATGCGAGTAGAATTTGGTTTGTTTTCCATAATTACTGGCACTCACTACAGAACAGACTCCTCCTTTGTACTGAGAATTGTAAGTTTCAAAGCAATTTTATAAATGCATTATTCTGTTTGCATCAAAACAAACGTTGACATCCTTGGCTAATAAATAATGCAGAACCTTTTAAATGTAATTTCAAAATGTGAGTTAAAATGCAGAAGAATACTAAACAACTTTGCATCTGAAGAATCCAGAAATTTAATCCTTTATATAGTCTCAGGGTATTTGTAACATGAAAAGGATTTATATTTATAAATACTTAAATCCTTTGACTTAATTTTAATCATTATTACAATTGTTGCAAAATTATTATGCATTCCAATAAATGCATAGTTTCATTTCCAAGTTTTTGCTTTAGTCAAATATTTCAAGAACTGAGTGATACCTTTTACATTTTTGAAGTGAAAATAAATTAGTATTATGCAAAACAGATTCATACAAGAATTTCCTGAAGGAGTTATCATTTCAGTACAGTGACTCATGTAAAGTCTACTTGTATATTTTCTTCACTCCAAGGCTTTTCTCTGTATTATTATTAATGTACTGTATTATTATTAACACAGTTTTTAAAAACCTTGTAAAATGACGAAGGAGGTAATCCTGTAGCTCCCTGAACTTTCACTGCACCACCTTCAACACCTAAAAAATATTTTCAGAAGTTAAGAATTACTTACAAATAATATACATTAGTATTTATTTATACTTACACACTGTAAATATTGTGCTACCCATAATATTGTGCACTGAACTCCTCTCACCCCAGATTACAGATCGTTTATGAAACCAATATACACCAGCAGTCCTAATAAAAATCCCTTCTGCTTTGCACGGCATAACTGTGGAATAATCACTGACCATAAATCCTCAAGTAGACATGGATTAATAAACACAATCATAAGAATCTTCCAATTGACTGCAAAAATACTGTTTTACCCAGGAATACCAAGTACTAATGGGCCCCTAGTAACTTCCCTTCTTAGATGCCTTGCACAGGTGGAACATACCATATTCTTAAAGCTTTTTCCTAACTCAATCCGAATGAAAAAGACAAGAATTGAAATGTTGCTATCTCTGATTCTGAATTCAACTTATCACACCAACTATATCAAAAGATAAGCATTTTTGCTTGTAAAATATGAGTCAAGCACAATACATGACAGCTGAGCAAAGATTACTCAACCCACACAGAGAGACAGTGAGAAGCACCTTGATATTCAGTACCCAGGACAGCTCTTCAGGACAGTAATTTTATGGTGGTGGCTGTGAAGAATTTAAACCTTGCACTGATAAAGAAAGGAACTCCCATAGATGTAAATAGTCACATTTGTACTACTAGTCCATTGTTCATACAGGTCATCAACATAGCATCTATTTGGAATGCAGGAGGTCCCGGGTTTAATCTCTAGCATCCCTAATTCAAAAAAAGGAATAGGCAGTTTGATGATATGAAAGACCTCTTCCTGAGATCCCAGAGAGCCACTGCCAGTCTCCAAAGACAATACTGACCATGGTGGACCAATGGTCTGATTCATTATAAGGCAGCATCATGTGTATTGCAACAATTATCTTGAGTGTCTGAGGTATACTAATGATATTCAATGACAATAGACTAGTAATGGGTAGCCTCATAGAGGAGGAAGTGGTCTTTAAGGTATCTTGGCCTTCAGTTGTTTAGCCCTTTACAAGTCAAAACCAACACCTTGAATTGGTCCCAGAAATAGAATGGCAACCAATGAAGATAGAAATTACTCATCATATGTTACTTACAATGAGCTCCAGTTAAAATTCTAGCAGTTACATGTTGTACCTGTTTTAATTTACAGGAGGGCTGGCCTGTGTACACTTCATTGCAATAGTTTAGTTTGGGTTACTGATACATATAATAAAGTGACAGGTCAGGTAGGCAAACTGTACTATGTCTGAAATGACTGAATTATTTTCCCTGAAAGACAGTAACATCACTCAGTGAAAATCTCAGAATATGGAGTTACTTCTATGCACTGGATTTGCCCCATTTTCCATTTATTGGGCCATTAACTTCAGTGGATCAGATTTTATTGTCCTATTGCTTGCCTACAAATTTAATAAATGTTCATTAATTCCTTTCCTTCTCAGAAGGAGGGCTTGGCAGAGGGTTTGGTGACAGATATCATTTTAGCTAACAGTAGCAAAGAACTGAGGGGCCACAGTGACTCAGAGGTTAAGATGCTGACCAGCAGACTGGAAGATCTGTAGTTCGGCAGTTCGAGACCTTAGTGCCACATGACGGAGTGAGCTCCCGTCTCTGGCCCCAGCTCCTGCCATCCTAGCAGTTCAAAAGCAAGAAATTGCAAGTAGATAAATAGGCACTGCTTCCGTGGGAAGGTAACAGTGTTCTGTGCGCCTGGGCATTTAGTCATGCCGGCCACATGACCACGGATAAGTCTTTGGACAGCTCAGGCTCTTCGGCTTGGAAACAGAGATGAACACCGCCCCCAATAGTCAGATTCAACTGGCTTTCAAGCAAGGGAAACTTTTACTAGCAAAGAATACATATTGGCTCAGTTCAAATTCCTAGTGTTGGCCTACTAACTTGAAGTCCAGAAATCATTAAACAATGGGGAAATTACTAAATATATTCCACTATGAAGCAGTAATGTCCATTTTCCATGAATTAAATAACTTCCACATACCTGGAAACACAAATTGTAGTTGGTAACTGATACGTCATCATTTAAACCATGTACAGAAAACTGAATCAGCTACTCCCATATCTTAGCAAACAAAAATAATAATTGCTCCTTATTTTCCCCTGTCTTTGCTGGGAGGAGTTTGGTGCTTTAGAATCACATACTGACTGTGACTGTCACACAAAGAAAAATATTGTTTGATGTCTACATAAATAATTTTTCATGGTAAGAAAATATGAAATCTTAGATAATTCAAATTATTTTAAAAATTAAAAAGCATTTTAGAATAGGTCTGAATGGTTTGTTTAATGAGTGAATGTAACTTTAAGGAAGTATAAAACATTTTAAAAATATCTACTTTGGACAAAGAAAGTTAAGAATCTAAATAAACATAAATTTCAATGGTCTTAAAATAGAATGAATTCAAATGATAAACCATTACCCAAAGGGCTGTCATATAAAATCACAAAATCATAAAAATTACTAGGATTTTGACATCAGCTACTTTCACCACAGAAATGACAAAAAGTGCATTACTAAGTTCAACCAACTAATTTATCTAATCCTGCCATACAAAATATTCAGCAGAGTAAACAAATGAAAAGTAGATAGGCCTGCAGTTCTTTTCCTGATATACGTGTCAAAGCAGTTATATCTAGAGATATTTGAGAAATATGCCTATTTCCCATCTGTTATATTTCTAGTAGAATAACTAACTGAAAGTTCATGTGAAAGTTCACTTGACGTTCGAATGTGTCATATTGGGCCATTTACAAACTAAAAGTTCATTGGAAGGTCACTTGCTTTCTTATTTATTAAGAACTGTCTAAAAAGAGCTAGAAGTTGTCTAGCTTTATTTAATGAATAAAATCTTCTTTATATTCCAAACTTTATAATTTTATTCCACTGAAGATTTTTGCCTTGTATTCTAGTAATCTAAATCCACTTTTGGTAGTGGTGCAACTCCAACCTGTCTTGAATAAAACAGCTATTGGTGGCAAGCGTGCCTAGCTTTAGAGGCCTGCTGAACGTCTTTCTTCATGGTGACCACAGATGGGCAGTTTTTACTAGCTGGACTGGTAGTTTGGAGAATCTCCCTGTGGATCTCAAGACAAAGTACTGCTTTAGTGTTACCTCTCCTTTTTTTCCCTTACTCCTGATAGGGATGATGATTGACTTGCCACAGCCCAGAGACTCGCTGGGAATATCAAGAACTTCAATTTCAATCTAACTTTTGCCTCCCACATTCTATACCTCAAACTCAGAAGGATATCCAGGGGTTTATGGGCTTTACAAATTATGATCAGACTGCAGTTCCCTTGACACTACTAATCTAAGCCCATGAACCCTTCAGCACCAGAGGGTTTCCCAAACACTGAGAGCACAGTTTTCATCTGTGCTGTACTGTGTCATCCAACCCCCAACTACATTTTGTGCTGCAAACTGAGACTTCCAATCTTGCCACTGGTGCTGTCTTATCCAGCAAAAGTCAATCCTTGAGCCATTACAATCATAAATATCTTACTCCTGAAAACTTGCTCCCACCAAAAATAATTATAACACTGGTATAAGGAATTACAGCAATCAAAATAACTTTCAAGAACTCCTGGCATCTCAAAACGAGTCTGACAACCCGTTAAGGTATACACAGATCACCTCAATCTTGAATATCTGCCAAGTAAGCTAAGCCAGCAACAGTTTTGTTCTTTTCACAATTCAAATTCAAAGCCCATCCTGCAAAATAGATATGTTTTTACTGAAAGCCTTAAGCAGAAGAACCTCCTGCCATAGCCTTTAATCCTGAGAATTATGCTGCCACCCATCACAAATATAAGGGATTGAATATGAAGCCAGCAGCAGAATGATGGGGCTCACCCAACTCACTTCTGGGAACGCCAGGCCCCCCTCCCCCATGGTTGATGTTTTCTAACAACCCTTAGGTCACATACCACATGGAATCCTACAAGCAGAACAGTTGCATCTGCACTGTGACTCTAAACCTGACAGGCCCTTTGGATCTTAAAAACTTTGTACCTCCTAAATTGGAAACTTTGGTGGCCTTAAATTAGGCTGACATGTTTTAGTATATGGCAAACTAAAATGCTGGACTACACTTACCATCTCAATCAGGTACATAGAGTGTATATGAACTTTATCACAGAGCTCTCTATGTCCACTGCTGTACTGATGATGATACACTTAGCTCATTTCATCCCTTGTGCAGGCACCCCTTGGCCAAAGAGAGAGCAAAGGTATCTATCCGGCATTTATTCCAGCTGTGTGGATTGCCCAACCACAGAGTCCCTGAATGTTACCAGTTCTTGGTGCACTTCTGATGTACTCTGCACATGGTCCTAACAGTCAAAGTACCCCTGCCCTCAGCATATCACCTGCGGATAGATGATCAGAATGACTGCCGTAATGCCACCCTCGAGCAGTACTGTAGCTGTTACATTGATAACAAGCAAGACTGGGTATACTTTGAACTGGGTATCCACTGAATGAATTTGCCTAGAATACACAACACATCAGATCACTTTCGTTGCCACCTATGGATACCACTTTCATTTCTTCCCTGCAGGTGTAATCTCCTCTGTCATCCTTTCTGCTGACCCCCATGGCATAAAAACATCAAGCCAATGCTCTATGCCCTATAATAGGGGTGTCAAACATGCAGCCCAGGGCTGGATGAGTCCCCCAGAGGGCTTCCATCAGGCCCGTAATGGAACTGGCCATCTCCTGCTTCTAGTTCTGCTGCTGCTGCTGCATTATAGCTTGCTTCACCAGACTCTCTTAATCACTCAGCTATTTCATGTTTTAACCTGGGTCCTAGACTCAGAACTCTGAGCATGAGATTTCTGTGGTGAATGTCAATAAATCAAAAGCTTACAGAGCTATTGTTTTAAGTATGTTTTTATTTTAAGTTAAAAAAAATCTTTGTGTTTGTGTCCTTTATAAAATTTATCTCCGCTACCTAGCATTACATTTTATAACACACATGGCCTGGCCCAACAAGGTCTCATTTTTGTCAGTTCCGGCCCTCATAACAAATGAGTTCGACACCCCAACCCTATAAGAACAACATATTAAGCAAAACAAGACTCCAAAGGAGCTTCAAGTTGAAAATGGCAACCAGGTGGAGTCCAGGTAGAGTTTAATCTAAATCTGTCACATCTGTGGGAACCGGCCTTATTTAATTGTACGTTATCCCACCTTTCAATAAATCAACCTTGCAGCATTTCAGTGCAGTTGCTCCCACACTATTGATGTGCTCTGCTGCCTTACCCATTACAGACTTCACAAGCTCCACCACCCTCAAAACAGGTCAGTGGAGAAGAATTATACATAATCCAAAAAGTATTTGCATCTACCATGGCCATTTCCCTGTAGACAGAATGGGTATGGTCTTGCAGAGCAATCATGGGAAACAGCATAGGTGTACATGTTCCTGTCCTCCTCCAACACTTCCTTCACAAAGCTAGTCTGGTACTCAACCTATCAGTATTATGTATAATCCCTCATCCTTCAGACTGGCAAAACCTGTTCCTCTGTGTTCTATTTCTCAAAAGAAAATTGCACATGCAGTCATATTACGAGCATGCTTTTCTTGGCAAAGGGACTTCTGTTTCTTTTTTATGTTGAATTGTTTGCTACAGACTTATAAATTGTAGTAGTAAGTAAGGATTATATAAAACAAGAGCAGATCCAGCTTTTATGTACTTCTGTACGTACCTATAAAAGTATACTGTGGAAAGACAGCCACCAATAAAGCTGTGCAGGAAACAGCCAGTTTGGTGTAGTGGTTAAGTGCGTGGACTCTAATCTGGGAGAACCAGGTTTGATTCCCCACTCCTCTCCTTGCACCTGCTGGATGACCTTGGGCAAGCCATAGTTCTGGCCAATGTTCCCTCTAAGCTGAATTAGTGTGAGCTAGCTCACTGTTTTTTAGCCTCTGGCTCACATATTTTTGTCTTAGCTCAGGAAGGAGAACTCCAGAGCAAAGTAATTTATGCAGCAGCAAAATTGCTCACTCACAACTTTAATGCCAGTAGTTTACAAAGTAGAATTTTTGCTCGCAGGACTCCATAGCTTAGAGGGAGCATTGGTTCTGGCACAGCTGTTCTTGAAAAAGAGCAGTTTCTGTCAGAGCTCTCTCAGCCCCACCTACCATACAGGGTGTCTGTTGTGGGGAGGGGAAGGGAAAGGAGTTTGTAAGCCGCTCTGGGACTCCTTTGGGTAGTGAAGGGTGGGGTATAAATCCAATCTCTTCTTCTCTTCTTTATTAAGAAAAAAATTATCCATTAACAGGAAACACTAACCTGGGATTTCAATAATAGAAACTTGAGAGAAGTCACATGTGACATCAGGTAAGAGGTATTCCTTAGGGTTACCAATTTCATAAACCAACTGTTCTGCCACTGTGCCAAAAGACAACAGGCCTCCTGTGTTGGGTGGTTTAGATACAATAAAACTTCCATCAGAAGAACATTCTACTATGGGAAAACCGATGTTATGCCTAGAAGATTGGAAAATATTGAACATTTTATGACTTTAAAATATATTATATACTTAACAACAACCAATACATGGTATCACTGTAAAGAATGTTATCAATCACTACTACATGTAACAAGTTTTAATTATTGTAGGAGGAATGAGAATAACCTATTAAGAAAAATCTAATAAACAACTGCACTACTTCAAATAATAAAAATAATAGAGATACGGAGTATTATCATCCTACCATTAGAGATAACAAAGGGACAGATAGATAAAAAAAGAAAGCAGGATGACAGAATGATTAATATTCTGATGTTTGTAACAGTCCAATAAGAAAAATGTATAACTGCTGTCTTAGAAAACAGCATAAATTGAGGGAAGAAAAAGTATAACACATGTTGATTTCCCCCCTTTTTAAAAACCTATCAACACAAATGAAGACTCACTGCATCTCAGGGATGTGGCTAAAGAGTACAAGGAAACTGAACCAGGACAGGTCTTTCCTTACTTCCCCTAATAGCTTGAGGGGTGATCTTGATGTTTGTTTGCTCCAAGGACAGGCAGCCATTACAGCTACTGGGGTGATTATTTGTGCATAATGTGTCTGCCCTATGAACCAAGGCAGAGATAAATAAGGCCTGTACCCAATTTTTTTACTGTACTAGACTAAGATATATTGATGGAGAGTACCTTATAAACACTGGAAATGCATCAATACTGCAGGGTTAAATGTTGCAGACTACACTGACATAAATGATTAGGTTCAGAGATACCAGTTACTATTATTAAGGTCTTAAAGAAAAATAGAGCACACCATTTCTACTGACACAAGGAAGTGCCAGCTGGCACAATGCAGTATTCTCAGAAGGCATTATTTGGGTGAACACCCATTCCTGTCTATCCCAGGAGCTAGCAGAGTCCTTAAGCTTTAATTTGTAGTCAGAATTCCTTAAAAAGCCAAAAACACACTTAACAGCACAAGTTTCCCTGGAGATGACACAGTTGAGCAAACTTGCAATTACTTTCACCATGCTCCCACTGGACAATACAATTGCACTTAAACACACATACACCATATTCAGTGTTTCTAAGTCTCTGAAGTGCAAGAGTGCATGAATCTTGCACCAAACACACACAAAAAAACAACCCTCCACTTCAGCACATAGTCCATTACAAAGAGCCTGTATTCTAGGCTGGTAGCTAGAGAACAGCAATGTAGGGCATGTAGGAGACACTGGACAGCTTGCTGGGTTACTGTGAGACAAAGAATTTAAAGTACAACTATAATAGCTGAAAGCAAGCTAAAAGTACATTTGAAGATTTATGCATGGCTTGGCCTCCACTATGTAACTCCTAAGGGACACCAGCTATATCAGGCATTATAACTCCGAAAGGAAATTAACAGAATTCATATAAACTATGCTGCTGAATAAAAAAACCATCACTGAAAAGCAGTTTCATTTTCTAGCATATGTCTTTAAACAGCAAGTAAAACAGAATTCACCTACCAGTCTGATACAGTATGCCAGTCAGTGAATATTCCACCTGTACATTGAGCACCACATTCAATCAGATGCCACCGGCCACTGAAAAACCAGGAGTAAAGCTACAATACAGATTTATCAGGATTTTAATTTAATGCTAGACACCCTAATATCCAGATTAGATTTTAATTTCTTACAAGGAAAAATCTAAAGTAAACAAAAATTATACTTTCCCCCCGAGCTGTTCACAAAGTATTTTCCATATATTTTGATTTTACAGGCCATTTGATTTTAAAGGTTACCACTGTGTAAGGAAGAAATTCTATGTTTTTAGTATGGAAGGGTTCCAAAACTAAATGTGTTCACTGACAGCTTATATAATTTTTAATATATCGTAGCTTCTTCCATCCATTCGATGGACAGAAGTAACATTTCTTCTATCTAATCTGACTTCCTGTATAAACAGGAAGCTAATTTAAATTCTGATTCATTTACTTCATATACTTTGGCCACAAATCTAAAACCAGATCCTGCTACTCCTACTCAGATAAGCTTGGAGCCTTCCTCCAACACAAAGGGGCTTTCCTCAACACAATCAAACCTGATCGCACCAGCCACCTCTTCAGAGATGCTTGAACACTGATATCACCAATACCCACTGTTCTGCTTAACTAAGTGTGGAGCTCTCCTCAGTTGCAAGAAGCCTTCTTCTGGAGGATGTGCTTCTTCCCCAAATTGAGGCTCCACATTGTTCTAGTGGCATCAGTGGATCCTGGTCAGGGTTCATGCATCTCTGAAGAGATGGCAGGTACTATCAGGCTTGATGGAGTCACCTGTCTGTTTGGGATGTGTGTGGGGATCCTGGAAGCCCACCGTAGGGAAGTATCAAGGGCAGAAAGACTGAATTCTAGTACAGCACAAACACATAACCCAAAAGAAATTCAGTGCTGGTGACACTGAAAAGTGTGCAGATTCTCTATGCCATAGTCAGGAGCCACATGGGCCAAAGATCTAATAGTTGATATAGTGCATACACCACACTGTTTTTGTACATATTTTTTACAGTGCAGCAGGCGATGTATGTGTGGAAGCTTGCCATCAACTTCACAATCATGGCAAACATCAGTATGCCTCCCTGAAACATACTGCTCCTACACTGACACTACGGTTAATCTTCTAAACCTGATATTATTACATTTGTAAGCAAGAACTTAACATGCAGCTTTTAGACTAAAGTTTCATTGGTGAGTAAATATCTATTGTTGGGTGTCTTAGGAAAGCACAGTTCATGCCAATATCATCAAATTTACCTTCCAGCTGCTAAGAGGTTGAATTCATTTCTCTTCCAGCCAAACTATTTAAATAAAAAAGGGTTTAGAACGTTAAGCGCAGTACAATTATATGATGTACGTAATATTGAGAACATGATCCAAATCGCAATGCGTGCAACACTGCAGATTGCCAAAGGTGCAAAAGAACCTTTCCCCTCGCCCTCCTTGCTCTACACTGGCACACAACCAGGTGAAACAGCAAACTATAAGGAGGGATCCAATCCTTTGCTTTGTACAAACTGACATGCTCATATGTAGATGGGACAGGGCAGAAAACCAGGTTCTACCGAGGCTAAGGGAATTCTGCATAATACAGAGCTGCTCCCAAAGAGGAATTGATCATGTCTCAGAGATTAAATAGGTAAAATATTTTAGAGCTATAAAGAAGATTAATAAAAGGTATCTTTAAAACACAGCACCTGAATATGCTAGCAGCTTAAATACTAAGGCTGTAAAGCAGGGGTTTCCAACATGGTGCCCAAGGGCGCCAGGGCATCAGCTGACACCTTTCCGCCAAGTGCTTTTAGAAAATGTGTGGGGTCAGGTGAGGCTTTTCCCAACAAGGCTTCTGATTGTCCATTTGATATTTGAATGGCTTTGAAGTTTTTTGAAAACGTAGCTTTGGCATTAACTGCCACCACAGCATAAGGATCTTCACTGTGTGACTGAAAGTAAGCTGTGCCAGCAATTTTGTGGCTGGCTCTCTACCTCCCATGCCACACATTTTGTGGCTGTGCCCACCATGCAGTGTTAGAATTTCAAAAGTTTGCAGACCCCTGTTGTAAAGCATAAACTTAATTTTTCATTGTTTCTAGCAATGGTTAATTTTTTAATTAAATGCAGTGAAAATGCTGTGTGCCTGCTCAAGGAATACTTGCTTACATTAATTTTTTAACCTAAAAAGTCAGATTTAAATAAAAATTATCAACATTTTTAAAAAACATTTTTAAAAGCTATCTGACTTTTTGTGCCACCTTGTGGTGAGTTTCATTATTCACATGTTGCAAATGGAATCAAACCTTTCTGTACTTAGGAAAAAAATTAAACAGGGTAGTGAGTAAGAAGAAGAAGAAGAGATTGGATTTATACCCCGCCCTTCACTTGGAGTCTCAGAGCGGCTTACAAACTCCTTTCCCTTCCCCTCCCCACAATTTTTTTTTAACCTAAAAAGTCAGATTTAAAAAGAAATTATCAACATTTTTTAAAACATTTTTTAAAAGCTATCTGACTTTTTGTGCCACCTTGTGGCGAGTTTCATTATTCACATGTTGCACATGGAATCAAACCTTTCTGTACTGAAGAAAAAAATTAAACACAGTAGTGAGTAAGTATCTACAGTTAGACGTATCATGAGAAAAGCAACAAAGAATAAAAAATGAAGAATGGCAAAAGCTCATAAATAACAATGTGAAATGTTGTACAGAACAAAGTTTGAGTCCAGTGGCACCTTTAAGACCAACCAAGTTTAATTCTGTTGTCTTAAAGGTGCCTCTGGACTCAAAATTTGTTCTGTTGCTTCAGACAAACACAGCTACGCACCTGAAATGTTGTGCAAAAACATTTTACTGCTATTCTACTGAAATAAGAGGAAGGAGAGGTGTTTTCACCAAATTTCCCTCCACATGCAGCCCTCCCTCACCAACATGTGGGTTTTTTTGGTCTGAGACAGGCCCCTTTCGGTGATCAGCCTTTGGGGGGGGGAATGGGAAAAGGAAAGGCAGTGCTTTCTGGAACGTCAATAGAATACAATTTAAAGAAACTTGACTGATGCAATAAAATTGGATATGTTTGTTTGGCAGAACAAAACAAATATTCTGAAATCCTCAACCTATGTTTTCTGTGTCCTTTAGAAAGAAAGAAAGAAAAATCCATCCATCTAGAAAGACAAGCTTGTAAATATGAAAAATAGTACAAAGCAAAATTATCTAGTTAATCTAGGACAATTTCCTAATGGAGAACAACTTCATAAACTGAGATATTTTATCCTTTATTTCATCACACAAAGATTACACAGTGATACTTGAATGAATAATAACAACTCAAATGTAAATAATGGTGGGGGGGTTTCAGCTGCAGTTACCAAATGTCATATTGAGCTCTTATAAACCCATCAGGTAACTGGGGTATATAGTAAAAACCTTACAATAATAATGAGCAGAAATCATATAAGCAATGCTTTGCAACATCTGCCAGTAGCCTACTGCTATAAGAAGCATCAATTTACACTTACAGAATGGATTAGTGGTCCTAATACAAGGCTGCTGTCAACACATCTGCCAGTCACCACAATATCAGCTCCTAGGTCAAGAGCTCTACTTATTGGTCTTGCACTGAGGGAATAAGAGTTGCAGTTATCAATGTATTGGCCCCACTTATTCATCTTTTGAAAATTTATGTTTATCATAAAGTTTATTTTACTGCCATTTTATCAATAAAATTCAAAATTCAAGTCCAGCAGACCCATTTGTTGCATGGAGTCCTTTCTGCTAAACAGCTTCTGAGAAAACTCAGAGTGTTGGGTTTCATTCGGACAACTGATCATATTCAAAAGAAGAAGAAAAGTAGGTTTTTATACCCCTTTTCTCTACCTTAATGAATCTGAAAGCGGCTTACAATCACATTCCCTTACTCTCCCTGCAACAGGCACCTTGTGAGATAAGTGAGGCTGAGAGAGTTCTGAGAGAAATGTGACTGGCCCAAGGTCACCCAGCAGGCTTCATGTGGAGAAATGGGGAACCAAACCCAGTTCCCCAGACTAGGGTCCACTGATCCTAACTATTACACCACGCTGGCTATTCAAAACATTAAATGCAAAGGAGGAGCAGGAGATAGAATGATAAACCAGGCACTTCAGTGACCAGAGCTTATATCACAGTCTAACCATGGACTTGAGCCACTGTCTCTCAGACTCTAGAATTATAGTTCAGGATGGCTCTAAAAACTAAACAGATAGTATACCATAACATTCTCTTGATGCAAAATAATTTGTAGAAGAAGAAGAAGAGATTGGATTTATACCCTGAACTTCACTCGGAGTCTCAGAGCGGCTCACAAAACTCCTTTCCCTTCCCCTCCTCACAACAGACACCCTGTGAGGTAGGTGGGGCTGAGAGAGCTCTTTCCAGAACTGTCCTTGAGAGAACAAACTGACAGAACTATGGCTTGCCCAAGGTCATCCAGCAGCTGCGAGTGGAGGAGTGAGGAATCAAACCCAGTTCTCCCAGATTAGAGTCCACACACTTAACCACTACACCAAACTGTAGTCATTTAATGAAATTTTCTTGCCCATTTGCTGTATGTACTTGCTGATTTTACAAAAAAACAACCAGAAGCTATGACATATTCTGTCATCCTGACAACTATGGCACTGGCTGATGACCCTACAAAATTTCTGAGAATTTATTATAGCTCTTTTGCACTTTGTCTAGCAGCTACTTGTGTGACATCAGAGACATCATCCGTCATGTTAGGAAAGCATAAATTAAATCCTGGTACAAAATCATTTTGATTGCTTCAGAATCTAACCTAAGACATACATAAAATGCCAATTATAAAAAGCTCTTTCCTCAAACGTCTTTTTTAAAAAATGTAAATTTTTACAACTTACCCCAAATACACATTCATGCTGTGAATGCTTTCTGGAAATAACCTCCCATTTTCTGCTTGTTGGACAGCTTCTTTGACGTTGTTTACCTGTTAAAGTATTCCAATATATTAAGTTAATATAAATATATTTACATAACAACCCTACCTCTAAAGTAAACAGTTTTGTAATAGTTTGTACAAAAATTGATTAAAAATTAAATTTACAAACATAATACTTCCAGAAAACCATTCCATATCTAAGCAATTAAAGATACTTTAAAGCCAGTCATATGTATTTCACTTTATCTTTCTGACATATACATTACAATAGATCACCACATTATGCCATTAGCATCATTCACTTTGATCCATAACTCAAACTGAAAACAAATCACAGATTTCAAAGGGACATTTTCCCAGGAAAACTTACGGTTGCAGCCTTATTGTTCAGTTTATTCATACTGAAGCATTGCTACAATTCCCATTGATTCTAATGGTTATTCACATCATAATGTAATGTCACTAACAGTTTGTATTTATTTAGCACATTTTAAGGTCAACTTTCATTCAAAAATACTCATGGCAGCTTACAACTAAGCATATGAAAACCACAATAATTTAATTAACGAATAACAGTAAATTAACCAAAACCAGTAAAGTCAATGTAAGATCATTTAAAACCAAGGTAAAATCTTCAGATTTTCTCAAAGGTCTTCCATAATAAATATGTTTTCAAAGAACACCCAAAAGAGTGAATAACACATGGAATTCGCTGCCACAGGAAGTGGTGGCGGCTACAAGCATGGACAGCTTCAAGAGGGAATTAGATAAACATATGGAGCAGAGGTCCAACAGTGGCTATTAGCCACAAGGTATCGATAGGAACTCTCGGTCTGGGGCAAGTGATGCACTGTATTCTTGGTGCTTGGAGGGTGGCAACAGTGGGAGGACTTCTAGTGTCCTGGCCCCACTGCTGGACCTCCTGATGGCACCAGGTATTTTTGGCCACTGTGTGACAGAGTGTAGGACTGGATGGGCCACTGACCTAATCCAACATTGGCTTCTCTTATGTTCTTTAAAGTTTGAAATTATGTCAAGCATAATTCTTGGGGCAAGGAATACCTCAGTCTAAGGTATTATTATTTCTAAAAGCGGTGGTTGCTACATAACCTTATTAAATACTAGAACGACGTTTGAGTCCAGTGGTCTCAATGTTTTGTTGGTCTTAAAGGTGCCACTGGACTCAAACTTTGTTCTGCTGCTTCAAAGCAATACAGCTACCCATTTGAATATTATAAAATACTGTAATTTTTGCAGAGTAACATAACTCACACAAAATTTGCATCAAAACAGTTTTCAGAATGATCCTGGTAAATATGGGTCAACAATTAACTGACTACCAGGCCAGAAGACATTGTTCGCATCAACTGAGATGGTACAAAGGTAACCAGGAC
>NW_015165245.1:530254-542300 GCF_001447785.1 Gekko japonicus | reverse complement strand
GTAGGGAAAAAGTAGTAACCTCTCTGCCTTCTCACTAAAGTCATTTTCTCTTTTCATTTCTGGGTGATCATTTAGCCTAGAAGGGGGCATGAAGCCATCCCATCAGGAATCTTTCAGTGCAATCCTAAGTGGAGTTACTCTGCATTTGGTTGATTTGTTTGTTTACTAACATTTGGACTCAAACTTTGTTCTGCTGCTTCAAAGCAATACAGCTACCCATTTGAATATTATAAAATACTGTAATTTTTGCAGAGTAACATAACTCACACAAAATTTGCATCAAAACAGTTTTCAGAATGATCCTGGTAAATATGGGTCAACAATTAACTGACTACCAGGCCAGAAGACATTGTTCGCATCAACTGAGATGGTACAAAGGTAACCAGGACAAAATTGAACCTCAAATTATCTTCTGGCTTCATGGTAGAAGGACAAGAGTCTAGGATCATCCAAAAGGCTGTTTGTAGGGAAAAAGTAGTAGCCTCTGTTCCTTCTCTCTAAAGTCATTTTCTCTTTTCATTTTTGGGTGATCATTTAGCCTAGAAGGGTGCATGAAGCTATCCCATCAGGAATCTTTCAGGGAAATCCTAAGTGGAGTTACTCTGCATTTGATTGATTTGTTTGTTTACTAACATGACATTATTCAGACGGAGAAATACAGTTCTTTTATGAGTCCCTAGCTCAGTAAATTTCATTGTGAATAAAACTAATTTATAGTACAATCCTAAACACAACTATGCTTTTGCTGAGACCATTGACTTTAATAGATTTAGAAGGATGTAATTCTGTTTAGGATTACACTATTAGCCTTCATCTTCTCCTTCTGTGAACTGGTTCATCCTGCTCCTGGTTTCCACAATCTTCTTAGCTTGCACCAGCAATTAAAACTCAACCAACAAAAGGAGCAGACCTATTTATCCATTGCATTTGTGTGATGCTGACAGAATCTGTATAATAAAAGCACCAAGAATCTCTCTGTGCCTTAGGCTTCTATGACAAACATGTTTTACTTTTCCATTGCACAAAAATTACCAGACCCTTATAGAACAGTGTTTTTAAAAACCGCAACAGAATACCTCTCCTATCAAATTGTCACCAGTAACAACTGCAATCTTCATGTCGACATCAGCCTTTTTCGCCACCTGTTGCAGAGCCTCAGCACAGGCAAGCGGATTAATCCCACCAGCATTGCTGACAACGCGGACACCTAAGCAAGACACAAGGTTCCAAACTCATAAACACTGTGTACACGGCTAATACACACCAAATAAATATCTTCCTCAAGTATTTTTGTTAATTTTGTTTGACACAGTTGGGTAGCATATGTGTGTCTCATTTGACTAAAACATGCCTTTAGCCGCTTGCCTACTTCCCTGCAGTGAAACAGGATTAGAATTTGTTCTTTATTTATTTTTCTTTCAGGCTGCTGATGTGTAACAAATGACACTAATTTGTTTACTTAGGCAAACCAACACATTTTTGTGAGTTTTTGTGGATAATTTGCTAGATTGTTATATTTGTGAATTATTTGTTAGAAATCAACTCCCTTATGAATCTATAGGACTACTACAACCATCTTCTGAGGCCCTGCTACAAGTGTTGCTACTTTTCAAAGCCTAAACTCTGTCTTAGTTTATCTATTATTACTTTCCAGAAGTTTTTAGCATGATCACATTTCTATCATACATATGTAATGTCCGATTTAAGAGTTTAAGAGTTCCAGCATAAGCTTGATGAAAATGTATGTGGTATACGGTATCATTGGTATACCCGTTTTACTACGTTTTCTTTAAACAGAAGACATACTGAAAAAGAACTCACCGAGGAGAGTATATCTCTATACTTCCTCCAAAATATCAAAACCAAGATCCTTATTCCACTTTAAATGCAATCTTAGTTGATTAGTAGCATTAGGGTTAAGCAGTAAGCCATATATCTTCGATAAAACATGTTTTCCTTCCCGAGAAATTAACTCTTCAAACTGAGTCAGTTTTCTTAAGGCTGCACTGCTGTGAATTTTTTAATGAGCAAATGTTTTAATGTTCAACTGTAACTATACCATGCTATTACTTGTTATGAAGACCAGGCCAAAAGGTATGATTCTGTTGTTAGGGACTATGTTCTTGTAAGTGTCTAGTCTGGATTGTTCCCACTTTTTAGGAGACCTCAACTGAAAACCCAGTAACCTATCCACTTTTCTTGTTTACATAGGATGAAACTAACGTGGATAGACCAGGAGACAGTTTTCTTCTAGAGATACCAAGTGCACACAATGACAGAACTATTATAATTGTAAACCATTTTCCTCTCAGATTTGTTAAACTAAAGGAAAACTTTTAATGTCCATTGAACATAGGCTTGTGGGCAAAAGGCTAGTAGCACCTGGTCTGGGTTATTTATAATCTATCTGCTAGGCTAATTTTGAAGCATCCTGATATATTTGTATGGACAATATTCCCAAGCCTCCATTGGATCAATTACACTGTGTAGTCCACCAATTAATCCAGTTTTTTTTTCTCTCCCTTATAAGTTCATTTATTATGCTCTCCCATTTCTTTACACTTTTCTCTGGAATTACTACAAGTAGATTGGCTAAAAAATAGCTTGATTTTGGTAGAATCATCATCTTGACTCCCATAAAAACAACCTAGTTTTAATGTCTAGTTTTAAAGCCGCCCTGAGCCTGTTCCGGCAGGGAGGGCGGGGTACAAATAAAATTAAATAATAAATAAATAATGTCTGTAATTATTGTTTGAATTTTTAAAGGTTTTGATTATATATGCTATTACTGTGTTAGGGCAAAAAGATGGGGTGTATATCTTGTAAAATGAATACCTTAATTGATTTAGTTTAATCTGTGGGCTTTCCAAAGGAGGAGAGGCAGTAGCCAGGCAGCCCTCTATCCCGCCCAGACCCAGGCCCAGCTAAGCACCTCCTTCTCCAGGAGCATTTGGTACTGAACTTTAATTTTTATTTGTATAGGATTTTGACTGCTGTAAGCCTCTTTGGGAGCCATTTTCTGTCTGAAAAGCAAATTAAAATATAGCAAGTAAAATAAAACTACATGCAGACTAAAATAACAGAAGTCTAATATTTTAAGATGTTAAACTAAAAGACAAGATTAGTTTTGCTTTCCTAGCCCAATACACACTATTTAAAAATACTGCAGCAATCTGAAACATGTGTTTTGTCCTACCTTTCTTATGAATATCCTTTATATAAGGAGCCATTGCAGTTAATACAAAATCAGGTGTATATCCCAAATCCTGAAATAAATAAATAACAATTAATTTGCAAACATTTTTATCAGGGCAGGAAAAGTTTCATTTTCTATGGGAGAGCATAAAAACCATTAATGTAAATAGTACTAAAAAAAAAAACCACTTTTCAAATCTACCTTCACAAAGCATAGGGTTGGTTTTTTTAAAAAAAAAAAAATGTTTCACCCCTTGGTCTTTTTCTGATTAAGCCACTGAAAAGAATCACTCAAAATATCTGCACTCATATCGCCCCCCAAGCAATAGCGGGGGGCGGGCAATTTTGGGTTATACTGGGAGGCAAGAAAGTCACACTGTGCAAGTAGAAATCTTTCTGCCCACAGAAATGCTGCACTGGATCCAGGCCAATGTGCATATCGCATGGAAACAGATATTCAGTGCTTCTTAGATCACAATTCATCAGAAGATTAAGTACACATCGGTACCTGTGTGTGTACTTTGGTAACCACTGCACATCTGTGGCCACAGAGAGAGAAAATTTCAGAAACATACATGAGACCTTTGAAGAGTTCTAAGATGAAAAATATCAGACAAATAATCCAGTCCTCATATTGCTAGTTATTAGTCCTACTGCTATTAATTTCAGTTATGATCCCAGTACAAGCACTGTGAAAGCTGAGCAGAAGACGCCACATTCGTTGCATCAGCAAGATAGTAAAGAACTTGATCTACTTTTTAAGTGTTCTTTAGGATATAATGCATGCTTTCTACTAACCTATTATTTGCCTGCCTGCATCTCTGGCATGATTCAGCTCAGTGACATTTTATTCCAAAAGTCATAGGACTTTCTTGGGCTGATATTTCCTAACAGAAGGATATAATTAAACCTAACATTTTGGCTAAGTGATGTTTCTAATCAATAAAGATCCCTGCAACTGAGGACTAGGTCCAATGTAACACTTTTTCTACCCCAGAAACATTCTGGAGGGACTCCAGTGGAAGAATATAATAGACCATGTTGTGTCAGAATTCATGTTTGTCGTCTTGGTGCCATACAAAAAACATATAGCGTTTCTACCATATATGTAATAGCCAACCAGCTGTCCTCAGTGTGGTTGAATTTTAAAAAGCTGTATCAGGCCATTCCAGAAAAAGGAATTACTCATGGGAAATTGTAAGGAGAAAATATGTCTTTATAAAATTAAACATAAAGGGGGAGAATACTTTTAAAAAACAGGATGACAAGGATTAACAGTGCTCTCCTAAGAACATTTTCCTGGAAGTAAGCTCCATTGAACAGACCTGAGTAGAATTCTGAGCCGACCTACTTAGTATGGCCCTGTAAAATGCTCTATAAGAAATTGAAGGCTGAGAGCATCAGTTAAAGGAGGGGAAATCAGCTTGTTCAAGTCCCTGGCAACTGAAGAGAGTTATAGAATGTAACATTTTGCGTAGTAGGGCACAGTGGCGTACTTAGCCTATCTGACATCTGGGACAGATAATTTTTTAACACCCCCCTGTATTTATTTATTTTTTTGCCATCAAGTCACAACTGACTTATGGCAACCCTGTAGGGTTTTCAAGGCAAGAGGCCTTCAGAGGTGTTTTGCCATGGCCTGCCTTTGCATCAGTCCCGCTTAACTTCTGAGATCTGATCTCAGCCTAGGCTGGGGCTATCCAGGTCAGGGCCCCTCCTCTGTATGACAAATTATTTTCATAAATTTTCATAAATCAATAATCATGAAATAAAATGAATAATAATAATGGCCAGAAAATAGTTTCAGGTGGGTAGCTGGGTTGGTCTGAAGCAACAGAACAAAGTTTGGTCTAAAGGGTGCCTTTGGACCCAAACTTTGTATTCAATGGCCAGAAAAGAAATTCAGACAGTGGGGGAAAAAATTGTCATTCCAGAAAAAGGAATTACTCATGGGAAATTGTAAGGAGAAAATATGTCTTTATAAAATTAAACATAAAGGGGGAGAATACTTTTAAAAAACAGGATGACAAGGATTAACAGTGCTCTCCTAAGAACATTTTCCTGGAAGTAAGCTCCATTGAACAGACCTGAGTAGAATTCTGAGCCGACCTACTTAGTATGGCCCTGTAAAATGCTCTATAAGAAATTGAAGGCTGAGAGCATCAGTTAAAGGAGGGGAAATCAGCTTGTTCAAGTCCCTGGCAACTGAAGAGAGTTATAGAATGTAACATTTTGCGTAGTAGGGCACAGTGGCGTACTTAGCCTATCTGACATCTGGGACGGATAATTTTTTAACACCCCCCTGTATTTATTTATTTTTTTGCCATCAAGTCACAACTGACTTATGGCAACCCTGTAGGGTTTTCAAGGCAAGAGGCCTTCAGAGGTGTTTTGCCATGGCCTGCCTTTGCATCAGTCCCGCTTAACTTCTGAGATCTGATCTCAGCCTAGGCTGGGGCTATCCAGGTCAGGGCCCCTCCTCTGTATGACAAATTATTTTCATAAATTTTCATAAATTAATAATCATGAAATAAAATGAATAATAATAATGGCCAGAAAATAGATTCAGGTGGGTAGCTGGGTTGGTCTGAAGCAACAGAACAAAGTTTGGTCTTAAGGGTGCCTCTGGACCCAAACTTTGTATTCAATGGCCAGAAAAGAAATTCAGACAGTGGGGGGAAAATTGTATTTAACTTTGTATATATAATCATGCCAGTAAAAAAAATTAAATTCCAATACTTTTATTTATTTATTTTTTATTTAGTTTTGTATTTATACCTCGCCCTCCCCACGAACGGGCTCAGGGCAGCTTACAAGAGGGCAAGATATGCCCATACATAAAAACAGGATAAAAACAGTAAAAACCAATGAATATTATTATTTATTTATTTTATTACATTTATACCCCACCCTCCCCGCGAACGGGCTCAGGGCGGCTCACATAAGGCACCAAGTGCGTTCAGTATACAAAATTACATAATACAAACTACAAATTTAAAACAAATTAAAATCAATTCTACGGATGCACATATAAACTCCCAACATCTTGCGTAGCAGGGGGGGGAAGGCTGGGGTGGTGAAATATGTTACCCAACCCCTCCAGTGGTCTCTCTCTATAAAGGCGCGGTGGTGTAAGTGGCCGTGGCGGCTCCTACTCATAAGCCTGGCGGAAGACCTCCATCTTGCAGGCCCTGCGGAACTGCACAAGGACTCCTGCAGGGCCCTGATCAGAGTTGGCCACGCCCACTACAGCCAAAACCTCTACATGCATGGCTACAGAGGGAAGGCCTGGAGAGCGACACCCCTGGCGACTCCAAGGCAGGCGGGCCGGGGGGGTGCTGCTGGAAGGATCGGGGAGGCATTTAAATGTCTCCCTGTGTCTTCCCTGACTTGTCCAAAGGAAGGCATGGGTGTGGGCCTAATATGCTAATGAGCTGCACTGTCAAGGGTGTGGCCTGTTATGCTAATGAGTTCCTGCTGGGCTTTTTCTACAAAAAAAGCCCTGGCTAAGAGTCTGTCTTTGTACTAATTTTTACTAACACTATCCAAAGCATCACGAAATAGTGATCACAAGCTTCACCTGACTGGATGTTAAGAAACATGCTCCCCCCCATGAAGGTGCCCCCATCGTCCATTGTTTCCAAAGGACTACAGTCAAACCAAAGAACCTCTGCAGTAGAAACTGAAGGGGGGCATTTGTGCACCCCAGCAGAACCAGTGCAATGTACAGCATAATATTAACAAAGGTCTTGAGACCAAGAAGTGAAAATAAATGGGGAACACACAAAAAAATTAGATGAAGGGAGAAAGAGATGAAGAGGAAACGTGTGGAAAAGAGGGAGAGTAAGAAAGGGAAAGGTTGTTTTATCTTGCTGCAACACCCTAACTACTGCTTTGCAAGATCTGGCTGAACTGGGTGCAAGGAAAGGGAGAGAGATAGGCTAGGCTATTGCAGAAAATGACGTGCAGGCTGGCAATTACTGTAGCAGCTATCAGCAAGATCTGTTAAGGAAGTTTGTTTGAGTCTTGGAGAAAAGGGAAGCGTAGCCAATCCTAGAGCTTTTTGCTATGCTTAGACTTCCCTGCATCCCTAGTGGCTGCAGCCAGAACTGCATTTTAAAAATAAAAGGAAAGGCATTTGGCTGGAGGCAGCGGGATGACACTGGCTTCGAGGACACACTTCAAAACTTGGCCCAGAGTGGACTGCCCCCTTAGTACGCCACTGGTAGGGCATGATTTCAGAATTGCTGATTCTCTCCCCCCCATCATGATTTCTCAGAGGCCCCAGCATGTATCTAATAATACAAGTGGCTAGCCCACATAGTTATAACAAAAACAACAGGGTGGGTATTTCTGCATACTTGTGGAATTCCTAGAAAATAAATAAACCTGAAGGAAGAAAACTTCTACAACTGTCCTGCTGAGTACTAAATCAACTTCAGGAACACAGACTATTAGGAGCATATGAAGGGGGAGGAGAGATCAGTCAACTCAATAGGGTTACCAGGCCCAGCCTGGCAACCAACAGGAGACTGAAAGGAGACATGGGTGGCATCAGGCAATAATGTGACATCACTTCTTGGAAAACCTGGAAGTGATATCAAACGTCTGTAGCAATCAGTCAGAATTCTATGGGAAAATCCAGAAGTGACATCAATCCCCTCTAGGAACCAGCCAATTCCTACAGAGGTGGGATGTCACTTCTGGGTTTTCCTGGAAGAGATATCATGCAGTTAAACGTTTTATTATTCTCCCCCTGCCAGTCTAAGCAGCAATGGGAAAAGCCAGCTGGGGGAAGGGGATCCCTAGTTATGGGATCTCAAGAACCCCATGATTCCTCACAGTCCCCCCCCCCCCAGCTTGTTCTGACTTTCCTTTATATGTTTAATTCTCCACAGTATAGACAGAAAGGTGCTTCAGTTAAAGGGGAAAATGATATATCATTACTGGCCTTGAAATATATACATGGGAGGCCCATCACTTTTAAATACAGTCCTGTGAGTTTTCTGGGTTCTAATATCTGCATAACGCTCCAGCAAGAGTGGACTTTAGATTTAGGTTACTAGAGTTTTTATACAAAGCATATAAAGTTTTCACTATTCTGTTATTTCAAAAATTCAAACCAGAAATCAGTCTTCCAAACTGCCGGATTCATTTTTCAACAGGTCCTAGAGCTTTTTGCTATGCTTAGACTTCTGCCGGATTCATTTTTCAACAGATTAGATTCTCGTAATATTTGTTTTGTTGTTGTTTAAAGAACAGAGCAAATTTACTTACTGGAGATTTGGCTTTGGCAGCAGTTAGCAAAGACATTGTAATTTCAGAAAGGTAATCAAAAACCAGGAAATCCAGCTTCCCTCCATACAGCAACTGAGGAACTAATAACAGGAAATAATTATCTTTAGCATAACCTAACTGCAATATAAAAAACATTCAGAAATAATTCAGAAAAAAGACACAACCAATTGTAAGTGAGAATATGACCAACAGTGCACTAAAACTAGGCCTAGACATAGGCATAATCATACATAGATTTAGGCATTAAATTAAGGGCGTGATTATGCAAACATAATTAAAAGAAAATGTATACCCAATTATACCTAGGTGGGGAGGGCGGGGTACAAATTAGGGCTACCAAGTCCCCCAGGGGGGTGGGGAAACCCCCGCCCGGGAGGCGCGTTCCCCGGTGGTGCCGGATCGGGCCCCGGGGAGGAACCCCACCCCCAAAACACATCACACGGAAGTGACGTAAGCACGTCCGGGACATTGAGAGCGGGGCCACAATCATCCGAGGGAAAACTCTATGTTTTTCCCTCAGATGATTTTTCCCAGACGTGCTTACGTCACTTCCGTGTGACGTGTTTTGGGGGTGGGGTTCCTCCCCGGGGCCCGAAGACTCCCGGAGCAAGCCGGGACTCCCCCGCTCCAGGAGAGTTGAGAACTTGGCAACCCTAGTACAAATTCAAATAATAAATTAAATAAATGAATAAAACCAAAAGTAGCAGGGTTCAATCCTACCTGAACTGACCAGTAAACCTTGGTCCTTAATTTCAGGTGTGTATACCTGTCCCCACTGTGGTGAGAGACATGCACTCATGTCAGATTTGACCTAGCACTGAGTACAGGCTAGGGTTGCCAAATGGGGGCAGGGGGCGGGGAAACCCCCACTTTGGCGGCCCAATTTCTGCCGCGGCAGAATCGGGCCCTGGGGGGAACTCCGCCCCCCAAAGCTGCATCACCAGAGGTGACGCGACCACGTTGCTGACGTTGGGGGCGTGGCTGAGCTCGTCGGGGGGGAAACCATATGGTTTCCCCCCCGATGAGTTCGGCCACGCCCCCAAGTCAGCAACGTCGCACGTCACTTCTGGTGACGTAGCGGCGCGCGCGCAAACGCACAGAGCCTACTCCCGGACTCATCGGAGCCTCCCCCACCGGTAAGTTTGACAGACTTGGCAACCCTAGTACAGGCTTCAATTCAAACTTACTATCAATCTATCTAATTCTCACCATGGCCAAATATGTGGATACTTATATCCAGAAACTGAAACCACACACAAGATGGATCTTTCTACTAACAAGAAAAATGCCTCAGACGTGCAGATAATCTTTAAAAAAAAATACACAGGGCAGCTAAATCCCCTCCTCCCCAAATAATAAGCAGTGCCTGTAGTTTTAACAAATGAATTCACTTGGTGGCTATTGCTAGGCAACCACAACAGTATTGCCAGCCTTCAAACCCTGATTTCTGTCAGTAATTGGGGAAGGGGGCAAGGCTGTTTTGGCCTTTAAGTAAGAATTCCTCAGTGGCAGGTCTGTGAGCACCCAGCAAGTGACTTCATACCACATGATTTGCATAACTTTGCTGCCTGCTACGGTTCCAACAGCAGAGTTTCAGACTGTAATCTGGGAGACCCAGGTTCAA
Organism: Gekko japonicus; assembly: GCF_001447785.1. Classification (NCBI taxonomy): domain Eukaryota; kingdom Metazoa; phylum Chordata; class Lepidosauria; order Squamata; family Gekkonidae; genus Gekko; species Gekko japonicus. The sequence goes on along the minus strand of NW_015165245.1, from coordinate 532,183 downwards.
ATCCCCATTCTGCTGTGGAAACTCATAAAGTGACCTTGGGCCACATGCTGTCAGCCTAATTTACCTCACAGGGTTGCTGTGAGGATAAAATGGAGGAGAGGAAGGAAGAATGATGTAACCTGCTTTGGGTCCCTTTGTGGAGAAAAAATAAATGGAGAAAATAAATAATACAGCTGAAGATGGAGGGGGTAATTAAAAGGTAGGCTGATTGTTGGGAAGGAGAAAAGAAAGCAGGGAAATGTGAGGATTTGGGGTTTGCCAGAAGAGGAAATAATGTGGAGAAATAAGGTATGTGTCCCCCCCACACACACACACAAATCTTTGTGGAACTGGGCCTGGCCTGGCTGCCTGCCAGCACTGCACAACTGGGCCATAGTTTTCCTTGATAAGGACTGCTGGGGTGAGGGAAGGAGGAAAAGCTGAAGATAGGAAGCAGATAAAGGTAGGGTGGCTGGTGGGTGGGAAGGAGAGAAGGAAGCAGGAAAAAGCTGTGGGGCTTTCAGGGAAGGGGAAGAGGAAATAGTGGGTGAGGAGAAAATGAGATGCTCCCTGCCTGTCTGTCTATACTCTTAAGAAACAATTTTTATATCCATTTACATTGGTGCAGTCCAATGGAAACCTCTGTGAATCCTGATTCTATATACACTTTCATATAAGTATGAATGAATTTCATGCTGGTTACATCCTCCCAAGTAAGTACCCATAGGACTGCAGCTTTACAGTTTACTCTAATGTATATTCACAGATGGGGCCATGAATCCTTCTGGGATACTTGTAAGGCAGAGACGTTCCACCAGGCCTATGGTTTAGGGCAGCAACTTTTTAAAATTAGCCTGGCCTCCTTTCTGTTCACTCCCCCACGTTGGGGTAAGGTGATTTGATAGTCACCATCTGGAATGGTCACTGCATCTGTTTTATTGTTTTTAATCTATTTTAAATTTATGATTGTATCCCTGAATGTTGTACACCACCCTGAGCCCCAAGTATGGGGAAGGGCGGTTTAGAAATCAAATCAATAAATAAAATAAAATAGCTGATCTCTGAACTACGAAGATCAGTTTCCTTGGAGGAACCATAGTCTCTCTCTGTGTGTATGTGAAGTGCTGTCGTCACTACCAATTTATGGCGACCCTATGACCATACAGTCTAGGAGAATCAGATGTTCTAGAGCTCTATACTATACCATAAAGATTAGGAGAAACCAATAGTCATCTATAAATGCAAAAGACTAGATGTTAGTTGGGGATTGAGATAGGGATGGGAATACTGTTGGCTGGTGCCCCCCCATGGGTCTTTGAATGTTTCTCCGTAGGATAGTCTACAATTAGCAGAATGCATCCATTAAATCGGTGCGGTGGCTCAAGTGGTTAAGACACTAAACTGCAGACTGGAAGGTTGGTAGTCCAGCAGTTCGAGACCCGAGTGTGCCGCATGATGGAGTGAGCTCCCGTCTCTGGTCCAAGCTCCTGCCAACCTAGCAGTTCAAAAGCAAGCAATTGCAAGTAGATAAATAGGTACCACTTTGGTGGGAAGGTAACAGCATTCTAGTCATGCCGGCCACATGACCACAGAAATCTTTGGACAGCGCTGGCTCTTTGGCTTGGAAACGGAGATGAGCACCACATTCCTAGAGTCGGATTCGACTGGCTTTCAAGTAAGGGAAACCTTTACCGTTACCTATCCATTAAATTAGTGGAAATATTGTGCAAATTACATTAATAGCATGCCATCTATATAGCTCTAAATCATGCCCAAGCTTCAATGTGGTTCCTAGGGTGCATGCACGGGGTTATGCCTTTTCATTTTATATCTGTATTAGGGTTGCCAGGCTTTAGATGCAGCCTGAAGATCTCAAGGAATTACAACTGATCTCCACGCTACAGAGATCAGTCCCCCTGGAAGAAATGACTGCTGTGGATTCTATGGCAT
>NW_015165245.1:525602-530241 GCF_001447785.1 Gekko japonicus | reverse complement strand
GCAGCCTCAGATGTGTCCATCAACATGTGTAACAACAACAACAACAATAATAATAGAGAGGCTTGTTGGCAAAAGGGGGAATATGTTGATAATCACTGCTGTTTTAAAGTTCTGAACCCCTTGTAGCTAGGATGTTCAGCAACTTTCCTTCAGAGTAAATCCGGTGGTATTCAACAAGATTCAGACCATTCCGCAAAATCACTTGTTGTACCCTCTGTCTCCCATTTCCCCCGGTTGTACTGCTCAATTTCCCACTATTTGGTGCAGGCCGCATTTTGATCAGCATCTCCCCCACCCCACAATTTCTCCCGCATCTTCTTGATCCTTATTTCCTTCGGAGTAAATTCGGTGGTATTCAACGAAAGATTCACTTTCTATTCAAACATACGTAAAATCGGGTGGCATCGGTGCTGCCTTTGAGCAGTTGTAGTGGGTAAAATATAACTTTTAGGACGCTAGCGCCACCTACAGTTTTATTCTTCTGCCCGTTTCCCCGCATTTCAAAAGGAGCAAACTTCTGATCTCGTTACGGAAGCAAAGCTCCCGTTGAGGTTGTTTAGAAGCACTTTTGCAGGCCCTCCCTTTCCGGTCCCAAAGAATCTCTCTTGCCGTGTTGTCCACTCCATATCTCATTTTTGCAGCCTAAGACCTATTAATTGTTGGAAGCATCCGTGTCTCAGTCGGGGTTGGGTTATGGGCGTTCGTTCCCCCCACCCCACCCCAAGCAAGTGTGTTTAAAATTGCACCCTTCGGAGCACTGAGAATCAGGTCAAGGCAGCCAATGCTATCACGATACAGACAAAAACGGAGTGGAGGAATAAGTTGGTGGCCACGCTCCGCATAGGACAGCGGGGAACTTGGGGAAGGGCTACTATGGCAATGCTGCTGAAAAGAAGCAAGGTTGGCTTCTTCGAGAAGAATGCCTGGAGGAAAACGTAGGAAGAGGAGAAAAGCTCTCCCTTTCGCTTTCCGGCTCGCTCGCAGCCGGCGGGGGGAGCCGCCCACCTACGCCGTCACCGGAGCCAGTCCTTCGTGAGACGCCCTAGCAAGACTCCAGTTTACAGCAGCCACCGAGTTGCAACTTGCGACTGCCGCCCGTCGCGCTCCTTGGTACCTGAGGCAGCCGTGTCTCCCCAGAAGCCTGAGGCGCAGCCAATCCGCAGAGGGGGGCTCGGCTGGGGGGCGCAGGGCTCGCTGCTCCAGAGGCGGCAGCCTCCTTGCCCCAAGAGGCGAGGCGCAACACCCGCTGCCCGGAGCCCCAGCAATGCGGTGCTGTTCATGTCGTCTCCTCACCAGGCGCGGCCGGGGCGGGCGGGCTCCTCGAAGGGAAGTGGCGCTGAGGAGGAGGTCCGCCCGCGGTTGCCGCCGCCGCTCCTCGCTAACTGGAAATCTTTGCCCGGCCCCCATCTGGCTCAGGCCAATTCAGCTGGCCCCGCATTGCCTCTGCGAGTCAGGTCGCGCTTGCTGTGTGAATGAACCCGTTTGTCACTAGAAAAGTCTCAAAAAAAGTGTTGCCTTTTTCTCCCCTTGCGGGGGGCAGGGGGAATTCAACAGGTGAAGCGCTTGTGCTTCCGCCATTCTAGCAGCGCCGGGCTTCGGGTTTCCCGCCCTTGTCGTAAACGGCGCCGTATAGAGTTGCTATTTCACTTGGTGAAAACTCATGGGCACCAAAATGCAGCGACGGAAGCTGCTGGGCCTTCTGGATTTCTTTCTATCGTGGAGCTGTGGGGTGGAGGGAGGGAGTCTCTGTCATAAACAAATAGCAAGCTTCGTCTCCAGACTGAAGAAGGCAAACTTCAGGTGTTACATTTCTTGCTTTTAGAAGTGCCTCTGCCAGGGAAAAGAATTCAGACAAAGAATTATGCAAGCGAAGGAGGCAGCAGTCAAGCAAAGTGTTCGCATTGGTGGCTACAATTTGCATACGTTTTCTTTCATTTTTAGTTTCATAGTGCAATATATCTAATTCTCAACACGGCCCCATCCGGGGATACTTAAATTCAGAGATTGGAGCCATGAACAAACAAGATGGATCTTTCTACAAACTGGAGAAAACCCCAGGTTTGCAGAAAAAATTGGGAAAAATACATTGGAGCAGGGGTTGTTTCATAGAAAAAGAGCTAGGGAAACTCATTAGCATAACTCATTAGCATATGCCACACCCCCTGACATCATGAAGCAGAATATTAAAATTAAGACTTTAATAGTCTAAGTGACCTCTGTCTTATGTCTAATACAAAATTTTCAAAAGTATTTTCTTAAAGGTGCTATTTGTTAGTCTTAAAGGTGCTATTTGTTAGTCTTAAAGGTGCTATTTGAACTCTTGGACTATTTTGCAGCAACAGACTAACACAGCTACCTGGGGAAGCTCCTGGATGGGGCTGGGAGTCCCTGCAGAGGACACGTGGAGTGGTCTTGGCCAGGCAGATGGGGAGGACGCCAACTTACCCTCCTGCTTCTTCCTCCTTCTGCAACAGAATGAGGCTGGAAGCGGGGTGGCCGGAAGAAGGGGGCAGGGCTTCGTTGTGTGCCCCGCCCCCGCCCCTCACCCGGGGGAACTGCGATCCCCCGCGATCCCCCCGAATCTACCTCTGCATTGAAGGTGGGGGCTAAAACCCTCAAATGACAGAAGCAGCACTGGTAGCTTTAAGAAATTGATGGTGCCTTAGATTTAGCAGTCATGGAGGTTGCTGGGGAACCACAACAGTATTGCCAGCTTTTATCAGTAGAAGATAGGACTTTTCCCAGAGAGAGAAAGCTGATCAGGGCCAGGCTTAGCTGCAACCACCATGCAGCTTGCATGTCTCACCCAAGCCCATCTGGCAACTCAGTACTGTTCACCAGTAAATGCTGCACAAAAGCTTAGCTTGGTATAGTGGCAAAAGTATCAGACTAGGATCTGGGAGACCAAGGTTTTAATCCTCACTCTGCCATGAATTGGTGACCTTGGGCAGTCATTCATTTTCAGTGTAACTGGCCTTCTTACAGGGTTGTTGTGAGGATACAAACGTTCAACACCTGAACAACTACATAATACATTTTATTTGAGCCTCACATTAAGAACAAATCAGCCCCATAGCCAGGAATTTTTGAGAAGGGATGCACCAGGGGGCACTAACTGAATTAATTTAAAGTAATTTAAACTCTGGCGGGTCCAGGGATGACACAGGTGTAGGGTTGCCAACCTCCAGTTGGGGCCTGGGGATCTCCCGCTTTTGCAACTGATCTCCAGCTGACAGAGATCAGCTCCCCTGGAGAAAATGGCTGCTTTGAAGGATGAACTCTATGGCATTGGACCATGATGAGGTCCCTCTCCTCCCCAAACCCTGCCCTCTCCTGGATCCACCCCCAAAGTCTCCAGGTATTTTTCACCTCAGATTTGGCAACCCTACACAGGTGAGGATCCCAGAACTGAGGAGATGGGGGTAGGTAGGAGTCAGCACTAACCTGGTAGGGCTGCCATCATTGCAAGTGACTGAACTGTTGAGCGGCAAGTGGAGCTCCAGCTCCTGGTGCAGATTTTGCGCTGAGCAAGGGGAAAAGAGACTGTGCCAGACTTTTGATCTGAGCCATGAAATTGTCCATGTTGCTCTTGACAGCAGTAAAGTCCAATGGGAAGCTTTCTACCAGCTGCCTTCTCGTCCCAAACCCTTCCTTCCTTCCTTCCTTCCTTCCAGGATACTTGTGGTAGAGTATATACAGTTTATTTACAGAGCTATATATAAATACATACACGCAGCTTTGCAGCAGTTCACAGGTCTGACTGACAAAGTGCTTCGCTGAATATCCATTCATTAGGCAGGGTGGTTGGTCAAGAACCTTTCTCCATATATACATCAGTTGACCAATCACTGTTCAGCACTGTACAACTGCTTAGTCATTCTGACTCTGGCAGATATGATGCAACTTCAGTCATCATGTGACTATGTGACTGTCACCTTAGATCATCTGGATCTAACAGCAAGACATGACATGCTGTCATCTTGCCTATACCAACACTGCAATGCATGCCGCTTTCACTTTCTTTGATCAATGGTTATTACGGTACTTTCTGCATAGATTTATGGTTTTTCAGGGGTGTCTTTGCGGAAAACAGGGCCACATCGCCCAGGCTTGCTGCTCCAAGGGACACCAGCGCCGCACCACCACCCATCAAAGCAGGGAGCGATGGCGCAGGCAGTTAAACGCCTGCACTGTAACATCACCTGAGCAGCCACTATGGCTGTTCGAGTACCACCGCGGTCGAGGTGAGCTCTCGACCTTCGTCCCAGTTCCCGCCTACCCAGCGGTCTCGAAAGCAACCTAATTGCAAGTAGGTAAATGGGTACCCACCCTTAGAGGGATGGGGGCACCCTGTGTGGTTGGCTGAAGATGGCGGAGATAGCGGAGACGGCGGCAGTGGCGGTAACGATGGCGGCGGCGGCGATCCTGGCGTGGACGGCATTGGTGGTGCGGCGAGCAAGGCGGCGGCGAGCAAGGCAAGGTGCGCGTTTGAGCGATCCCTGGCGGCGGAGAAGGAGTACACCGAGGGCTGCGGTGAAGAGAGAAGAAAGGGGCGTGTGCAGATGCCGAGTTCCGGCTCAGCGGAGCCGGAAAGGACGTGGCTGGGCCGGAAAGTAGGTGGAGCTGCGCGCCTAAGGAA
>NW_015165245.1:456289-525514 GCF_001447785.1 Gekko japonicus | reverse complement strand
CCCCCTTCATACATTGTGGCCCTAGCTAGGAACACAGGTGATTAGCACCAGAAACCCTATATAAAGTCAGGAAACTTTAGTAATATGTGCCACGAGTTCCCGGCTGTATTTGACGAATTGCTCGGTTGCTATATGGGGCCACCGGTCACCCTGGACCTTGATCCCATGGTGCGTCCACTCTGCCTGAAAGCCTAGCGACCCCTGTTTGCACTCCGGCCCAAGATTGAGGCAGAGCTCGACCACCTAGTCAGCCAGGGGGGTACTGGAGCCAGTGCCCCACGCAAAATGGGAATGCCCTATCATAACTCCCGTCAAACCCAACGGGGACGTCAGAATCTGTGCAGACTACAAATGCACTATCAATAAGGATCTCCAAGACCACGCGTATCCTGTTCCCGTGGTGAGCCATGTCCTAGTGTCCCTGGCCGGGGCCAAAATCTTTGGCAAACTGGACTTGGCACAAGCCTACCAGCAATTGCCAGTAGATGATGCCACAGCAGATGCCCAGACCATCGTAACTCACCAGGGGGCATTTAAGGTCAAATGTCTGTAGTTTGGGGTTAGTGTAGCTCTGGGGATTTTCCAGAATTTTATGGACTGTTTGATGAAAGGAATCCCTGTACAACCTTTCTTTGATGATGTTCTAATTGCAGCGCCATCTCCCAAAGCCTTTTCCAACCGCCTTAGAGTCGTCCTACAGCGCTTCAATGCAGCCGGCCTTAAAGTAAAGAGAGAAAAGTGTTTCCTTGGGGACCCCAGTGTCAAGTTCCTGGGATTCCAACTCAACGTCCACTGAATCCACCCCACACTGGACAAAATAGTGGCCAACACCTACACCCTCCTCCAAACCTGAGCTGCAGGCTTTTCTCGGCCTGCTCAACTTCTGTCACTCGTTCCTCCCCCACAAAGCAACCGTGGCCAAACCCCTACACCGTCTCTTGGACAAACACATGCAGTGGAAGTGGGGGCCCGCTCAGCCTGCGGCATTCCGGGCCATTAAAAACGTACTGACTTTCAATGCGGTCCTGGCCCATTTTGATGAGTCCCTTCCCGTGGTGCTCGCCTGTGATGCATCGCCCTATGGGGTGGGGGCAGTCCTGGGTCACAGACTGGCCGATGGCTGCAAGGTCCCAGTAGCATATTACTCGTCCACCTTGTCGGCAGCGGAGTGTAACTACACTCAGATAGACAAGGAGGCGCTGGTGATTGTGGCAGGGGTGCGTAAATTCCATGACTACCTGTACGGCTGCCCCTTCACGGTCCTCACGGATCACAAACCGCTGCTGGGCCTCCTGACCCCGACTGCCAGACACCCAGATGATGTCTCCCAGGGTGCTACAATGGTCTATCTTTCTCGCTGGCTACCAGTAAACCCTGCTGCACAGGCCAGGCAAGGTAATGGGACACGCCTACGCCCTCAGGCACCTTCCGCTGCCCATCTGCGACCTGGACCCAGCCCCTGTGCACCAGATCTTGCTGCTGGAAGACCTGCCCGACCAGCCGGTACAGGTGATGGAAGTTTCCAAATACACCAGGAAGGACCACGTCCTCTGCCATGTTTGGAATGGGTGGGAAGGGGCTGGCCCACAGGGCATGTGGGCCGGGAGTTCGCAGTGTTCTCTTCCCCCTCGGAAGAACTGTCCACCCACAAAGGCTGCATCTTGTGGGGCTGCTGGGTAGTCATCCCTAGCCCCCTGCGTGGATGCATACTCGCCGTGCTGCACGAAACCCACCCGAGAATTGTGCGTATGAAAGCCTTAGTGTGCAGCTACATATGGTGGCCAGACATGGATGGGGAGATAGAGGACCTGGTCAAACGCTGCCAAACATGCCAGGAAACAAGGGTGGCCCCTCCTGGGGCTCCAGTGTGACAGTGGGAATCCTCGCACAAACCATGGGCTCGTCTCCACCTGGACTTTGCAGGCCCGTTCCAGGGACAGACTTTCTTTATTCTTGTGGATTCTTACTCGAAGTGGCTGGAGGTGGCCCCCGTCTCCTCTACATCATCTGGAGCCATGATCAAAGCCATGTAGAAGATCTTCAGCACCCATGGCATCCCCGACACCCTGGTTTCGGACAATGGAACTGCATTTACGTCAGCGGAATTCCTGGAGTTTGTGCAGTATTATGGAATTAGACATGTCTGCTCCACTCCATTCCACCCGGCAACCAATGGACAGGTGGAGCGGATGGTGCAAACTACCAAGGAGGCGCTGCACCAGATTGTCCAAGGGGAATGGGACTACAGGCTGGGCGCCTTCTTGTTTGGCCAACAGAGGACCCCGCACATCGCCATGGGACGTTGCACCACTGAAAATGGGCCAGCGACTGACGACCAGGCTGGACCGGCTCCACCCGGACCGGGCACCCGACCACAACCCAGCCTTGGTAAACCAGGAGACACCCCGTAGGGGTTATCCAGAGGATCCAGTGTACCCCCGAAACTACACATGGGGAAAATCCTGGATCCCTGCCCGGGTGGTTAGAGTAACAAGACTGCTCTCATACGAGGTATCGACGGAAGATGGCCAGCTCATCTGGAGTCACGTAGACCAACTGCACCATCGCCTGCTGCCCATCGACGACCAGAAGGTACAGGACGCTGAGGACAGCGAAGTGGAGCCAGACCTGGAAGAACCCACGCTGGGGCCAGCAGAGTCCGACACAGCCTCAGCGCCTGCTCCAAGTTCTGCCCCAGGGCCCAGCACCGGTCTGGCCCCAGCACCCGGGACCTCACCGACTGCTGCCTCCAAGCTATCACACCCCAGGCCAACTGTGCTGAACTGCACCCCTTGGAGCCACACCGCTCCATGAGAGAACGACGGCGCCCAGAGTACTTGCAGGACTTTGTATGCTAGTACTTCGGAACTAAGTGGGGAGGGGTATTATGTATTAAGATGGCTGCGACTGTGTGCACCTGGCCATGCGGTCTACCGGACTCACAGACCTTCGGGTCTAGAACAATAGCCACCGCAGATCCTAGCGAGAACTAATGGGAGTGCATATGCATAAGCATATGGAGCAGAGGTCCATCAGTGGCTATTAGCCACAAGGTATGGATGGGGCTCTGGGGCAAGTGATGCTCTGTCTTCTTGGTGCTTGGGGGGGGGGTCAACAGTGGGAGGGCTTCTGATGTCCTGGCCCCACTGGTGGACCTCCTGATGGCACTGGTATTTCTGGCCACTGTGTGACACAGAGTGTTGGACTGAATGGGCCTTTGGCCTGATCCAACATTGGCGTCTCTTATGTTCTTATGTTCTTATGTGCTAGGATCCTGATGAGAACCCATCATTACCAGGGCCATGTATATAGAACCTATCACGGGAATTGTGGGTGTGTTGGGTGTGAGTGTGTGCACGAATATAAGCTGGCCTCGCACCGGTTAAGTCATCTCTTTTCGTTCTGATGTAATGAATAAATGTGAGCTAATTTCACTATGCTACGCCTGGAACTCCACTACTTTATAAGGTATATACTCCTTTTGTTCTTGGTTTTAGTATTGATTAGTTTATTTAAATAAATATTAAGATCAGAGGGATAGCTGGAAATGGAAAAAAACACATTTCTTTTACAGGACTTTTACGTAGCTATGTCATTTTGGTTACAGTACTGAAGCAGAACATAGATGCTGTGAAGATGAAGGAAGTTTTAGCAGTCTGAAAATTTTAGCAGACTGAAAATTCTCTTGTAGTTCCAATGATGGAAGGGAAGGCTACCTGGAAACCCAAAAGTTTAAACCTAATCTTTTAAAATAAATTCTAAAGTATTGTCTTTCCCTTTGCATAGTGTTTACTGATTGAATTGTTAAAAATAGCTTATCAAACAGACCAGCAGGAGGCCTTGTTGCACTACTTATCTTGGCCTTCTGTTGGAAGATACTGTGATCCTGTTTGTAACTATTATCTGTATAGTTTGCCAGCTACCAGTCAAATGGGCAGTTTGTTAGAAGCACAGGTACTTATTTTGTTTCATCAGATCTCTTTAAGAAAAGTTTCACTTGCCAGAAGAATAGCCAGTCCAGTGCAGATCGCTGACATAAAGTACATCACCTGTCAGGTGTATTACTTTATTAAAAATAAAATAGTAAAATACCCTGCCTTTTTAATTAAAGCAGTTCATAAGGTAGGTGACAGATAAAACAGTTAAAACCCATAATGATTAAAGTACAAAACAAACAGAAATCCAAAAGTGGATTTGTGCTAATGGAAGCACTTCTGTCTGTAGAATTTTTCTGCCTCCCACTCCCACTGTAGCCCACGGAGCTACAGAAAATGCTATTCCTGGAAGATGGGCAACCATGAGAGGCGAATTGCAAGTCTGCAATGAGAGGGACCAACTAGCAAAAATTAGTCCTTCCATTGTTGAAAACTGACTGTGGATCCAACCCAGTACAACTGAAATAGAAATAACCATCCACGTGAATAAAAAAGGAAAAGGAGAAAAGACAAACACCCAAAGAGAAACATTAGCAATCATTAAAATAAGTCATTGATCCCAACAGCTGCTCTAAAAGGCTTTATCATGGTAGAAAAATGCTGTTAGGAAAAGACAAGGCAAATTTTCCTGTGGAGTGATTTTCATGATGCTGTTTTAAAGAGAGCTCAAATCTCTCAAGAGTCACCACTCCATACTAAAGATGGTATGGGGATATATGGAGGACATTAAAAGCAATCTCAGTTTATGGGTCAGTTTATACAGTAGAAAGTGGTATGAGCCCCAATTGTTTTGCAGCAGTTGGGCCAGGCAACTTGCAACTGATGAAGTGAACAAAGAATTGGCATAGTGCAAATCCATGTGGTCAACTCCAGTGAGCAGCTTTGCTTCCAAGTTCTGAAACAGTTGTAGATTCTTGATACTCTTATTTATTCACTAGATTTTCATTCCACCTTTTACCTTTGGTTGGTAAACAAAATTTAGAAATGATGCTATATAACAAAAAGCATCTATTCCAACAACTGTTATAAAACCCCAGTTAAACATTTTTAAAAAACAATAAAACATAAAAAATCAGCAATCAAATTCAGATATTAGAGCAAACAACAGCCAAAAGATTCATAATGAAACAATAGTAAGAAGAACAATTTTTTAAGGGTAGTTCAATGGTACTCAGTGGCTTGAGAACCACAAGTGGTCTTCTGTGCACCATCCCCCAATATAGCACTCATCCCGTGTACTCAGAAAGTGAGCAAAGCCATTGCCCAGTAGATCTTGCGGCTGTCAGGTAGTCCCCCCCCCCACTCCCGCCCGCTGCTTGAAGCAGCAGTTGCTGAAGGGACTGGAGGACAGATGAGCTGCAGGCCCTATGCTAGGGATGGAAGTACTCAGTGGCTTGAGAACCACAAGTGGTCTTCTGTGTACCATCCCCCAATATAGCACTCATCCCGTGTACTCAGAAAGTGAACAAAGCCATTGCCCAGTAGATCTTGTGGCTGTCAGGTAGTCCCCCCACCCACCCCTGCCCGCCGCTTGAAGCAGCAGCTGCTGGAGGGACTGGAGGACAGCTGAACTGCAGGCCCGATGCTAGGGATGGAAGGGCCCAGAAAATCATGTGGATGCAGCCAAGGCTATACTTCTATTAAACAGTGATATTATTTTATGTGTATTCAGTGGCACGGCACACAGGGCATACAGTAGTCATGTGTCTTTTTGCAAATAGGACTGCTTGCAAGCCATGGAGTGAGTACCACTGGGCTGTTTGGGCTGGGTAGTGGAGTGCTAAGCAGAGTCCTGTCAAAATCCTTCAGAACAAAACTGTCTTTTGCCAAGGAAGGAGACATATAGGCATTCTTGGATAGGGTGTTCCAGAGCTTGAAAGGTCACAAGTGCCTGCCAACTTCACTTCATGCACTAAATGAGTTATGGGCAGGTCCATATGAGTGAAAGTGACTCCCTGAAGGAGATGTTGAGGCTTTAAATGTATAGAAATAAGGTCAAGTGGTGAGTCTCCACATCCTGGCCTCTGTATTCTGTATCATCTAAAGCTTCTGAACTGGTTTCAAAGGCAATTACAGCATGCTACGGTAATCTGTCCTGGATGTTATCAAGCATGTGTGATAGGAAAAAAATCCAGTTTGAGTCCCTGTGAAAAGGGTGGACTACAAATAATGTAAATAAGTAAATAAAGGCCTTGTTTCATTCTATGGCTTTATAAACAATTTACGATAAAATCCACTAGTGAAGCTTTGCACAGTATTGGGAAAAATTATCACCTGCTAGTCTTTGCAGATTGAGCAGCTGTTAATTATGCAGGAGCTGAAACTGTTGAAAAAGGTGGTAACCCTAGCAGTGTAGTCTGTACAGTCAGCACTGATTTCTACTAACTTTATGAGTTTATGGGAGGCTACTGTGGACTTAAGCACCCTGCAGTTCTGAAAAACACTTCATCCTGGCGAAGATGAAAATTTGCATCTGGAGTTGCATCTTTATTAACTGTAGCAGGGAGTTTTTTTACAGTTTCAAGACAAATTATTTTAGGCAATTGCCTGACAAGGAAGTCACTATTCAACATTGCTAAAAAGGATAGGGGAGAATGAATACAGTACTTCTGTGTTGCAATGCCAGTTCAAACTAGAACTTACTCCATGCTTCTGATCAGTGTTCCCCCAAACGTATTGGCTAAAGAATTCAAGGTCACATAATAGTGGTTTTGTTTTATTGCACACAGATGACAACGTGCTTCTAAAAAATTGTTTTCAAAATTCAGGTCACTTTGTTAATGCAGTGTTTTCTAAACCTATTTGTCTATATCACATGCAGTAAATGTTGCCTTGTTTGTGTTTTCCGACTTTCCCTATCTGATTGTGCTGCAGCAATACTTACTTACAAACAATTGAGCTTGTTGTAGACTCTGTCCTCACCTACTTGCAAAGCTTCATGCAAATATTTGAGCTGATAATTTATCTTCCCTTGCACTAGTATATCAGATCTTTGTTTACCAAAAGGAGTTCACTGTTCTGCTCAAGGTAAAGTATACATTGCAATCTTTTTTGAATGAAGAACTAGACACTAACCTTTTATAAAGGAACCAAAGTCCTCCAAATATCTGTAAATCGACAAAGCATAATCATGTAGTTCTACCTTAAAACCTGGGGCACAAAAGAAATAAAATCTACTGTTGAAATTGTTCCCAAATTTTTCATGTCTTTACAAGCAACAAAAGAATGGAGCCAACATATACACAAATTACCTTTTGTGTGCAAAAACTATAGCTAGGTAAACTAGTAATGATATATCAAACCGTAAGGATGAATGGCTTGAACACTCCAAAAAGCTCATGATTGTCTCTTAGCATCTGCTGTTAGTGAATTTTTCCCTCTTATAATTACATATAGTGTAGTCCCATTGGAATGAAACCCATGTTGTTATCATTATTAGGTGGTAACATCACTGAATTCAGTTAGAATTTTTACATGACTTGAACTACAGATGACAGTCCATAGTTCACTTACCCATTTTTCACATGTGGGCCATTGATTCACCCCCTGTTCAATCTTCCTGACGGCTCATGTCCCTCCCACCATGGGCTGGGGAGAGAAACATGACTGGAACAATAGACTAAGGATAGAAAAGCACAGGAGGAAGGATGGTTCAGCACCCATCCTGCCGGCGTCTTTGAATGTTACAGTAAAACTCCCCTCATCCCTGTTTTAAATACGCATGAGGTAGAGACACATGAAAAAAGATGGCATTTCTCGTTTGACCCTTAACGGGAGCAGGATTCATTGGATACTGCAGAGAACAAAGTGTCTCAAAACTGAATTGTTAGTATTCAGAAAGGCCCCAAAGAAGCCTACTGCAATATGTATCTCGGTTACACATTAGAGGTTATGCACCACTTTGTTGTGGAATCTCATAGCTGATGTGGTTAACTTCATGTTTAGAACCTAACTGAAACCTGCAAGACTTATGACTGGCCAAGTCCAGCACATCCATGTATTGTGTTTTGCAAGATGCTTGATATATTCTATAAACATGGATGTTTTGCAATTTTAGGCTGGCAACCAAGTAAAGATTTGTATCAAGCTGATAGGATGCATTTGGTGTGATGGGCTGAAAATTCATCCGTTTCATATGATTGCTGTTTGGTACTAAGAAGGCATTTCTTCCTACATAAGTTTGGTTAATGACTCTCTTGAGTTATGAACTATTTCTGGTGACTGTGGTTTGGATGATTTGCTTGAGTCATCTGAAGCTGCCTGTTGGGCAGGAGTCTTGATAAGATCCATCTTACTATACCTTGGGGGTCAGGAAACAGCATAAGCAATTTAAGTTGCCTTGTGGCATAATTTTTTTTTAGGTGTGCCAGTGAAATTGCATTCTGAAAAGTTTACCCAATGATCCCTTGCAATTTGCATAGGATACAAGAAACAGAAATAATAAGCAAGAAATAAGGTCATATTTGTTATTTTTTCAGAAACTTAGTACTAACTTAGATTTAATGAGATTATTGATCTGGTGAATGAAGTCAGATTGGGGATGCCAGCCTCCAGGTAAGACCCGGATATTCCCCGGAATTACAGCTCATTTCCAGACTACAGAGATAAATTCCCCTGGAGAAAATAGCTACTGTGGAGGGTGGACTCTATGGCATTGTACCCCATTGAGGCCCCTGTTCTCCCCAGGCTCCATCCTTAAATTTCCAGGAGTTTCCCAACCTGAATCGGGTATCACTACCCACCTTCCCATCCCTTGCTGGTGGCCAGGGGAGACCTGGCAACCCTGTGTACTGTATTTTTGTGTGCATCTGCCTACTTTCAATAAATCCTAAAAAGGAAAATGAAGGCTTCTCCCTCTGAAATTCCTATCCCCATGTGACATTATGACCCTCAGTAAATATAATAATAAATATGGTAGATGTGTATTTGCATTCATTTAGACTGCAATCTTAAATTTATGGCTTAGTACATAAGCAGGGCAGGATCTGGATCTGAAAGTCCAAATGTTCATTTTTCAGAAATGTAGTGTAAAAAATTTTACTAGGAGAAATGTAACCCAATCCTAAACCCCAAGCCACAAGTGCTTTGGATGATTACTATGCTGGTACATCTGGAGATACATCTAGGGTTGCCAAGTGGAACTTACCTTGGCGGCGGGGGACTCCCAGGTGGATCCCGGAGTGCGCGCGTGCCGCATACAATGCATAGGACCAGTTATTACACATTAAGTAGTACTCACTGAGTTGGGGGGGCTGTGATTGGGTCAGGGACATCTTGATTTGGTGTCTTGTTCTGGACTGGAGGAATTGATTATAATTCCTTTGTCATGGACATATCTCTGTTTGCTCAGATTTAGATTTGCAGGGATATCAAGACTGTGCAAGGGTGGGGGATCTATTACAATGATCCCTCCCTGGAGCCACATGGATCCAAATAGCTTTCTGATGGCTCTAGGGGATTTTCCTGTTGATATAGTTGGTGTTCCTGTCAATGCCCTGGTTGACCTCTGGAATGGGAAAATGACCCAGGCAGTTGACACGATTGCTCCCAAATGCTCTCTCTCAAGTGTTAGAGCCCAGGTAGCTCTTTGGTTTCTTGAAGGTCTGTGGGAGATGAAAAGACAAACTGGTTGAGGTCATCCGGAGATTTGAGCTGAGTTGCCACCACTATGTGAATAACAGCTCTATATTGTGCTTCTGGCCAATCCCAGGGGGGCTGTATAAACCCTGGAGGCAGTTTTGGAGTGGATGTGGGCTAATAAACACAAGTTTAATACCAACAAGGTGGAAATGTTACTAGTGAGTGGAAATGTTCAACTCAGGATTTAAAGTGGTACCTATTCTAGGTGGGGTTGTGCTCTCCTTGTAGGAACGGGTCCATAGTTTGGAGTGCCTTGGACCCAGGCCTACTGCTGCATAAGCAAGTGGCATAGGGTTGCCAGGTCCCCTGGCCACTGGTGGAGGATAGGGGGTAGGGTTGCCATATCTAGGTTGTGAAACTTTGGGGAAGGAGCCTTGGGGAGACAGGGACCTCAATGGGGTATAATGCCATAGAGTCCACCCTCCAAAACATCAGCATTCTCCAGGGTAACTGTTCTCTGTAGGCTGGAGATGAGTTGCAATTCTGGTGGATCCCCAGGTTGCACGTGGAGGCTGACATCCCTAAGGCAGCTGTGGCCAGGAGTGCCTGCTACCAACTTTGGCTGGCTAGCCAGCTGCATATTTTCCTAGGCAGAAAAGACCTGGCCACTGTGGTGGTCACTGGCCCTGGTTACAACTAGATTAGATTATTGCAATACACTCTATGTGGGGTTACCCTTGTAATGTGTTTGGAAACTTCAGGTGATGAAGAATGCTGCAGTCAGGATGTTTAATTAATTAATTTATTTATTTATTTATTAAATTTTAATCCCACCCTCCCAGCCAAGGCCGGCTCAGGGCGGTTTACAAACAAGTAAAATTCATATAAAACAATCATAATAAAATCACATACATTAATAGATACTGTATTAAAATTCAAACAAAATAAAGTGTTAGCAACATTCCTCGTTATCCCAATTGACTCTTCAGCCTTCTCAGGTAATAGGCATGGGCTGTGTTTGAGGGACCTGCGAGCCAGGGCTACACCAGAATAGATATTAATTATTGGCGGTGGAGGTGTTAGTGGTGGTGGCTCCAAAAGCCTGGTGGAAGAGCTCCGTTTTACAGGCCCTGCAGAACTGTGAAAGGTCCCGCAGGGCCCTAGTCTCTTCTGGGAGCTAATTCCACCAGAGTGGAGCCGCCAACGAAATAGCCCTGGTCCTAGTTGCCACCAGTCTGGCCTCCTTGAAGCTTGAGGGAGCCAGCTGGTTCTGGGTCCCCGATCGCAGTGTCCTTTGGGGTACATATGGGGAAATGCGGTCCCTTAGGTATGCAGGACCATGGCCATAAAGGGCTTTAAAGGTCAAGACCAGCACCTTGAAGCGGACCCGGTATGCTATAGGCAGCCAGTGCAGCGTCTTTAGCACAGGTTGGATGTGGTCCCGAATCGGGATTCCCATCAACAGCCTGGCCACAGCGTTTTGCACCAGCTGCAGCTTCCGGATTTTCGACAAGGGCAGCCCCATGTAGAGGGCATTACAGTAATCCAACCCGAGGTGACCATTGCATGGATCACTGTTGCCAGGTCATTGCGTTCAAGGAAGGAGACCAACTGCCTAATCAGCCTAAGGTGGTAGAAGGCCAACTTGGCAGTAGCTGCTACCTGCGCGTCCATTGTTAAGGAGGCATCCAGGAGCACTCCCAGACTCCTAACCTCCGATGCTGGCACGAATGGCACCCCATCAAAGTTTGGGAGTGGGATCCCTACCCCTGGACCGCTCCGACTCAGGCACAGGACCTCCATCTTCATCGGATTCAATTTCATCCAGCTCAGCCTAAGCCAACCAGCCACGGCTTGTAGCGCCGGACCTGGATTTTCCGGTTTGGATTCAGACCAACAACAGATAGAGCTGGGTGTCATCTGCATATTGGTGACAACCCAGCCCATGCCTCCGGGCAACCTGGGCAAGAGGGCACATATGGATGTTGAAAAGCATCGGGGACAGGACTGCCCCTTGAGGCACTCCACATTCCAGTGGGTGCCTTCAGGATAGCTGATCCCCCAGCGTCACTGTCTGTCCCCAGTCTTGAAGAAAGGAAACAAGCCACTGCAAGGCTAGTCCCTGAACTCCAGTATCAGCGAGGCGGTGGGTCAGTAGCTGATGGTTGACTGTATCAAACGCGGCCAACAGCAGCACTGCCAATCCACCCCAATCCGGGTGCCTATGGAGGTCATCTGTGAGGGCAACCAGTGCTGTCTCTGTCCCGTGGCCTGGGCAGAAGCCGGACTGGAAGGAATCTAAAATGGAAGTGTCATACAGAAAGCCCTGTAGCTGCATCACCACTGCCGGTGGACTGGAGGGGCTGTGCAGACCATATTACTCTAATCTTGGTTCATCTTCGCTGTCACCCTGTTTGTTTCCAGGCACAACTCAAGGCGCTGGTGTTGCCCTTTAAAGCTGTATATGCAACAATTTTCCAAATACTGTTAACAACTATGTGTAAATATTACAGCTGTCTATTCTTCGGCGCTCGGCCTTCCTTATAGTCCAACTCTTGCAGCCATACATGACTACTGGGAATACCATTGCTTTGACCATGCGGACGGCTTCAAAAGGGAACTGGATAAACATAAGGAGCAGGGGTCCATCAGTGGGTATTAGCCACAAGGTATAGGTAGGAACTCTTGGTCTGGGGCAAGTGATGCTCTGTATTCTTGGTGCTTAGGAAGGGGGCAACAGTGGCAGGGCTTCTAGTGTCCTGGCCCCATTGCTGGACCTCCTGATGGCACCTGGTATTTTTAGTGACGGAGTGTTGGACTGGATGGGCCATTGGCCTGATCCACCATTGGCTTCTCTTATGTTCTTAGATCTGGGTTTTATTTTAGTGTCCTAATTTTCAAATTGAATGCTCTTCCCCAGGCCTTTGTTTCATAAGACATCTCAAACTACAAAGAATTGCTGCAAAACGTTCACAAATTCACAAAAACATGACAGTAATATGTAGACATTTTCATGATGTTTAAATTCCAAATGTCTTCTTTATTCCACAGATCAACAAATGACGAACATCTCGAGTTTCCAGAGTTCGTTTCGTGGTCTTTATCAAAAAACTGTTTTGCTGAATTTTTCCAAGCAATCCACTATTAGGAATCTCAATTTCAGAATGGCTATGAATAGCTCTTAAGTTAACCAACAATACTTTTTCAACGGACAACGTTTTTGTGAATTTGTGAACGTTTTGCAGCAATTCTTTGTAGTTTGGGTTATTCAGATTGCTGTGCCCTTTATTGCATTACTCATAAGACATCTCCCCAACTTTGGCTCCCAGGGCTATTCCAGACACACACTGAGGTGCTCCCAGAATATTGTGTAGGAGTCTTAATAGCGGTCTGTCGATATGGTCTGTTACTGCACTGATCCAGACCCCAGCGGCATATAACATCTGCCCAGCAACTTTAGCATTGAATACCACAGGAACATATTGGCCACCCATGGAATAATAAAATTTTGAGATGGCCTTCCAAGTACTCTAATAGATGCGCTTGAAAGGTTCTGTCATGGCTGCCACCACTCTGGTATGGGTCTTCTTGGGAAGGCCCAGAGCTCCCACCCTACCCTTTTATATACTCCCTTTTCAATAGGTTTCACCTTATAAGTGACAGAATGAGGCAGGAGGACCCAGGCAGAGTAACAAACTATTTTTATTAAAAAGGTTTAACACCATAATTCAATAACAGATAGGAAAAATGAGCACAGTAATGGTAGGTAAACCAGAAAAATAAATCCTAATGCATCTGACTATACTGTCCTAACCTTCTCTAGGTATTTGGCCTCAGAATGACTCACCCCTTTCAGATGAGGGATCCCCCCTTCTGCAGCAGCCTCACACCAGCTCTGCTTCATAGGAGTGAACCCCCTCCCACTTTGGGCAAGGTCTTTTGTTCCTTCTTCCCAGGCACCACCCTCTGCTCCTCTGCTGGTGTAAGTTTCTAGTCCATGCATCCAAATATTGATATAGTTATAAGGTCCTCAATCCATTGACTTACAGACATCTCCATTGCTGATGTCTCTATTGCCATCCACCTCACATGCCTTGATAGCATTGTTCATTTGTTTATTTTTTTTTAGGCAGAGGTGTTGAACTCATTTGTTACAAGGGCTGGATCTGACATAAATGTCACTTTGTTGGGCTGAGCCACATGTGCCATAAAATGTAATGCCAGGTACCAAAGATATAAACTGTATAAAGGACAGCGGCTGGTAAGCTCTGAGTTGGTGTGTCCTCACTGCAAGGCCTCATGGCCTGGAAGAGGGGTGCCAAGGAAAACCCGTATGGGCAGACTGGAGAGGCAGCAGTGCAGCACTGAGCAGATGCCCCCATGCTGTGTGACTGCTGCAGATGAGGCTGCTCTGCCATCCTGAAGCCACAATTAGAGTGGCTCTGCCCACTCCCCCCCCCCAGCAGTCTCCTGTTCCCTCTCTTGCACGGGCCGCATAAGAGCCCTGAATGGGCCTTGTCATGGGTCCTGGCTCTACTGAGGCTGACTATTCCTCAGATGAGGAAGAGGCATGGAGCAACTCAGCCTCCTCTGGAGTCAGCCCAGAAGAGGAACCTTTACCAGCACCGGAGAAAGAAGAGGCCCCAGCATCTGCAGAGGAGGAGCAGCAAGGTGAGGAAACTGAGGTGCAGACAGAGGGAGAGACTGATCCAGAGCCTGGCCCAGCACCCCCAGTTGGAGACACCCTGAGGCCAGAATCCCCACCTAGCTCACCTGATTGTCCCAGACGCAGGGCACGCCAGCGTCTGGATGTGCAAGGGAGAAGGAGGAGTGCCAGACTTCAGCTGTTGCAAAGGCAACGTGAGGGGCTGTGAGTCTTTGCAGATTGACTCCCAGGGAAGGGAAGATTTGATCATAAACAACCCCACTTACCTGCCTCGGCACGGAAGCAACTGTGCATTCTCAGACCTAGTCCCGGCTGTCAGCCTCCACACCTCGCTCCTGAAAACTCTGACTGATTTCCCAGCTTTCTGACCTTCAGCTCTGTTTCTTGACTTGCTTTTAGACTACGTATCCAGCTTTCAGTGAAGGGTATCCGTGGTGACCAACCAGACCCAGTACAGCCCTTATGTTTGACACCCCTGTTTTAAGGAGTTTTTAAACCACCTTGTAACTTGGGTTCTAAAGGCAGTTCACAAAAATTGAAAATATAATCCTAATTTCGAATAGTAACAGTTGTAACAGATTTATCATAATAATAATAAATTAAAAATTAAAAAGTAACAGCTATTAAAAGGAAAACAGTAGTTAACAGTGAGAATAAATATCTATTTACGAATAGCCAAGTCATCTGAATCTGAGGATACTTAAATTCAGTGACTGTGAACGGGCAAGGCAGATCTTTCTACAAACCTGAAAAATGCAGAAAAATGTGACATCAAATAAAAAACAACATGAGGGGTTTTTAAAAAACCCCAAAATGATAAGGATATTGTCAAATGCTTGGGAAAATAACATCTTTACCTGGTGCATAATAATAACAATACTAAATACTTAACATTTGTATAACATTTCAGATACATGATCTTATCATTCTTATAACAATGGTAACCAAGTATTAGTATTTACATATTGCACATGGGAAACTGAAGCAGAGAGTGGCTTGTCTAGAAGGGAGCTCCCGGCCGCTGCCAAAGGCAATGGGGGCGGGGGCTGATTTGCCGCCGCGGGGAAGGCGGGGCAAAGCAGCGTCCCAGCACAGAGAGCTGGGACGCGGGGAGGGGGCGGAGCCGGCCTAGCTAGGCACGGCTCCGTCCACGCCCTCCCTTTGTCCAGTGCACGACACCTCGAATAGAGCGATTCGCCTAGGGGATGTCAGGGTGACAGAACAGGGCATGGCCATTACCATACGGAGGTCGAAGACAGATCAGGAGGGTAAGGGCACGGTGATAGAGCTGGGTCGTTGCTCTGACAAGGAATTGTGCCCAGTAATAGCACTGAGCCACTACATGCGGCTCAGAGGGCCGGGGGATGGCACCTTGCTGCGGCACAAAGACAGGTCACCTCTTACGAAAGTTCAATTTTGGGCGCTGACACGGAAGGCGCTTGACCGGCTGGGTTTGGGTGGGTTCCGCTTCGGGACCCACTCATTCAGAATTGGGGCTGCTTCCACGGCGGCCGCCATGGGGTACTCGGTGGCTGATATACAAGGCATTGGTCGTTGGAAATCCCGTAGTTTTAAGGGGTACGTGCGTCAACGCAAGTATTGATCTGAACACATTCTAAAACAGTCTGTTTTTCAGGTGCTGTGGGCCGGCAGGAGAGGAAGAGAGTCATTATCTGCGGCCACAGTATGATCTTTTGGGCCGCTCACCAGGCAAAGAGGACGGCGTTTGGTTCTCAATTGGGTCTGAGCGAGTCGGCTTTTTTTACCTGAAGGTGATCCGGGCAAGATGGCCCAAGGTGCAGTTGATTTGGTCCGCAATTCTACCACGGCACGTGTGGTGCAACCTGGGGGACCCCAGGTGCATTGACCGCTCCCGCCGGAAAGTGAACAAGCAGCTCCAGAAGGCACTGGAGGGTGGTTTGGGTCAATTTTTACCGCACCCTGGAATAGGGGTACGTGATCCCGAGCTTTACCGGGAAGATGGGATACATTTATCAGAAAAGGGCAATCAGTTATTTTTGGAGGACATTCGGCAGGGGATCAGGTCCGCGTTGGGTGGTTTGGTGGCCGCGGCAGCCAAAGCAGAGGCTTGGCTTTGCGAGTGGCAGGGATAAGGCAGCGGAATCGGGGCTGAGCACCTTAAGCCGTCCCGTCTTTCGGGAAATGGGGGGTCTTCAGGAACGGCTTGCGGGCTATTAAGGCCCCGGGTGGGGAATGGGGACCCCCTAGGGGAGCCTCTTGGGTAAAGCTCCTCTCTGCAAACTGTAAGGTTTCAGGGGTAGGCGCTCCCGGGAGGCGACCCGCGGCTGGGCTGCTGGTCGCAAGCCAGGCTAATGGCCCAGGACCGGGGTTGCTGCATCGCCCATATCTATCAGACAAGGAGGCTGGTCAGCTTGACAACTGCCTTGTCTGTTCCGCTAGTCATGAAGTGCTCCCTTGCCGGATTGCTATTCTAAAATGTATGTAGTTAATAAAGTGGCCCTTGTTTAATCCAAATGGTTGTCTGTCTCGTTATTCCCCTGCGGGGGCAAACTGGCAGCCCTAGCCGTTCACTGTCACTCATTACCACAAGGGTTGCCAAACCAAGGGCAGCAGTGATTTCATAGCACAATGTTCCTGCTGTAGTATGTTTTTTTTGGGGGGGAGCAACCTGTTTTGTTCCCAAAAACACAGTTGGGTGTTAAAATCTCAGGAAGTGAGCATCAGAGATTATTATTTTATTTATTTATTTTTCACATTTATACCCCGCCCTCCCTGATGGGCTCAGTGAGTTGTATAATAAATTGCTTAATTCAATCTGTCATCTACAAAATTGTGAGCACAACACTGAACCAGCTTTTTTTTGCAGCTACTAAAAAGTGATGGCCTAACTAAAAGAAACCAGGTGTAGTTTTGGTGGTCCCCAATATTCTTCTGAATCATCAGCAAGATAATAAAGTTTTACAAAATGTGCTTACAAAATGTAGTTCTAGGGGCACTCACATGGTTTTCAGCCTTGGCTAAAGTCACAGAAACCAGTGAAAACTCAAATTCCATCCTAAAGCATGTTAACATCATGTAGTGTTTACATCCTATGACTGCTTTGATGTTTAAATACAAACAAAGTTTATACATAGACTGTGTTTAAATGTCCCCAATTGTCCTAGCTTGTAACATGAGTTTCCAGTAACAGCTTTATAAACAGAGACATTTCTGATCTCAGTCTTGCTAAATATATGTTCAGTTTAACAGGATGACTTTCTATTGCTACTTTGAAGGAACAAGCTAACAAAGATTGAGTCAAAGGTGTATTTATATAACAAGTAAGTTATACAGGCTTTATCTGACTTGTAACCTTTTGAACTAACTAACCAATTATTTAAAAACATAAATAAATACTAATTTCACCTTTCTTAGCTTGGGGAAAGAACATAGTTATCTAGATTTAAAAACTTCCTTTTCTCTCCATTTGCATTAATCATTCAGAGTTTCTTGAGAAATCAGTAAATAAACCATAGTAAGTGCTAAAATTGCTCAATTGCGCATACAAAGGGCTTCCTCTTGGCCTCTAAAACTGAATTACTTTTTAAAAAATCACTCATTTTCTAAAGAGTTGTCTCTACAAGGCCAAAAGTTATCTGCACAGAAAGGTGAATATCTCTTTTGAGTCTTCCTTAAAAGATAAACAAATGCTCTGTTTTCTATGAAAGCTTAAGGATAAAGTAGAAATACCTATATAAAAGAATATTTGAAGATTCTTTAAAATAGACCTAAAACTACTAAAATTTAATTCAAGGTATAAACTTTCATGTGCAAAAAGTGTGCCTGCACATGAAAGCTTATACCTTGAAAACACTCTGCTGGTCTTAAAGGTGCCACTGGACTCAAACTTTGTTCTGCTGCTTCAGACCAACACGGCTACCCACCTGAATCGAAAAATACTAAGTGGAGTGTGAAATATTCTCTCCCCCCCACCATATGCACCATGCAAGTGCACTCATCAAGAGGTGGAATCTGTTCCAGTTCCTTGCTGAATATAAACTCAGTAGTAAAACTGACGTCACTTTTGTGGGATCTGTGAAATGGCACCCATATATAAAACAGATGAACAACATCCATAGTTATAGTAGGGCAAGTTAAGCAGCAACACTGAGCAATGAAATAGCTGCATTGTGGGAAAGAACTATGCCCTCCCCAAGTTACTGGACTTCCTTTGTGACTGAGGGCCAAACTAGATGCAACGGCATTCTGGGGATTCTGCCACCATTTTAAAGTGTAACACAAGCAATTTAAAAATGCTGTGAGAGGGCCCAATCCTGATCTGACCCATGGCAGGAAGAAGCACTCTTGTGCCCCCCACCCCACACCTTGGAAGTGCCAAAATGCCCTCACTGCTGTTTCAGGACTCAGAAAAGTGTGGAAGGGGAGAAAAAAGCTTCATCCCTACACATTAAAAGGCCTGATTGTCCCCACGCTGCATTTTAAAATACCTGCATTAGGCTTTAAAATGGTGAGGGTATCCCTGTGTTGGACACATGGATATTGCCCTGTCTAGTTATTCACATGTATATTCACGTGTAGCTATTCACATGTGCAGAACCCAGAGAGTAGGGCTGCCAGCTCTGGGTTGGGAAATACTTGGAGATTTTGTGGGGTGGAGCCTGAGGAGGCTGAGGGTTAGGGCATAATGCCATAGAGTCCAACTTCCAAAGCGGTCATTTTATCCAGGTGAACTGATCTCTGTCACCTGGAGATCAGTTGTAATAGCGGGAGATCTCCAGCCACCACATGGAGGTTGGCAGACCTACCAGAGAGCTGTTTATGATACAGCAGATCCAGTAATATTTTTCATAGATCTTATGGGATTTTGCTAAACTCGGGTTATCTGTCAAATAAGGGGGGCAGAAGGGCATATTAATTGAAAAAAATATTTGTTTCTTATAGCATGTATCTGCATCAAATGAATGTTTTAAAACAATAAATGTTATACTTTATCATATGCAGGGCTCTTTTTGTAGGAAAAGCCCAGCAGGAACTCATTAGCATAATAGGCCACACCCAATAGCAGGAACTCATTAGCATATTAGGCCACACCCCTGACAGCACAGCTCATTAGCCCATTAGGCTGCACCCCCATGTTACCAAAAGTGTGGTCATCCAGCCACACCCACCTTTTGCTTCTTATTCTGTTTACCTTGTTTGTTGTCAAAACCCAAGGCTTTTTTTGTAGCAGGAACTCCTTTGCATGTTAGGCCACACCCCACTAATGTAGCCAGTCCTAATGAGTTTCTGCTGTTGGGTGTGGCCTATTATGTTAATGAGTTCCTGGTGGGCGTGGCCAACTTGGAAGCTAGCCGGAACTCAGTTCCTGTGTGTTCCTGCCCCAAAATAGCCCTGTATGTGTACTGACTAAAAACATAACCTGTAAAGTGGCCCTGTTTTTTTTTTTAAAAAAACGTTGGTTTTATTACAATTTTTTAAAGTACAGTAGCGTTGTACAGTGCCACTGTAAGATTAAAATACAGTGGTGAAGTAACCTAGTGACAGAGTTCAGTGCCATATCAATTTAAGTCATACAAGTACAGTTGTGTGAGCGGTGTTGACTAGTATGGATGAGAAACCTTATCTTGCAAGTTATAGAATACCATGTAGCATATCAGAGAATACCTTAGGGAGACAAGAGACCATATCTTTAGACTTTTACCGGCAGACTTCTCTTTTGACCCATGTTAAAAAAAAACATCAAATCATGATAGTATTTGTTTTTAGGCAGAATGTCAAGTTCTGTGAGATAATGGACAATAGATTTCCTTCAAACAATACATAGATGTAGATATAGATGTAGCAGCTGGTTAATGAATTGCTGGGCACTGTGCTTTCTTAGCTGCATGAATATACGTTTTTATTGATTGGGAAGAAATTCTCTAGTGCTGGCGTCTGTGATATTACAGAACCAACTCAATGTGCTTTTTTCACCATTGACACAAGGCTTACATGTATGTATGTATAAAATGTATATGCCTCCACTAGCTCACAAAATAATAACAAATACAATAAAACAATAATATGAAATGACTAGTATTAAAACAATCAATAAAAACTAGGTTTATCCTAATTTTATATCCATCCAATGACACTACCTACTGTCTCATTCTATACATGATTAACAGTACAGTCCTAAACCCCTTGACTTCAATGGGCTTAAAATCAACAGCAAAACAGAATGAAAGGATATTAAATACCATTAAATAGGGTGGAATTTGACTGGTGCTTAAAAGTTAACAGAGAATATGATGTCTGCTCATCCCTAAGGAGAGAGTACCAAACAATGTGGACCATGACAGAAAAGTCCCTCTTTCTGATGGCAATCTGCTTCATCATGTAGGACAAGGGAAAAATTAATGCAATTTCTGAATGTGGGTTCTGATATTTCCTCTGACATGTTTCTATGCTGACAGCCGTCACTGTGCCTTCAAAAGTCTATCCAGACCTTGGCATGTAACCTAGAATTTTCTGATTACAGAAACTTACAGTAGAATATATATTTTATAACTGCACTTTTTGTATATGAAGCTATATATTAAGGAAAAGCATTATTAAGAGGCCTCTGACGATAGAATTAGGATGTAATAAGAATGGAATGTGTATTCAAGAAGCTGCAAGGATGTTAAGAGCTAAGTTAAATGTGAATCATAACCTATATCACCCAGCTCCCCAAAAACAAAGGAAAGGGCTTCACTAAGGTCAGAAAGGATCTCCGTGTTCCCTAATGTTCCCATTGCTCTGAAGAGCAGATAAGCAAATGCAGTCACTGACATACATGAACAATAGTAAGATTTAACGTCAAATTATGCTTGTATGATGTTAACTGCTTGGTACCAATCAGAGGTTCTTTAATGTGTAAACTATATGTGATGTCATTTGGGGTATAAGACCTTCTGCCCTTCCTGGTTATGGCAGAATACAGCTTTGGAATTGCTGAGTGCAAAGGCACTCAGCCCTGTATTCCCTGTTTCAGTGCATTAAAAAAGGTAAAGGTTCCCTTGCTCGAAAGCCAGTCGAATCCGACTCTAGGGACTCTAGGCTCATCTCCATTTCAAAGCCGAAGAGCCAGCGCTGTCCGAAGACATTTCCGTGGTCATGTGGCCAGCATGACTAAACGCCAAGGCGCATAGAACGCTGTTAC
Source organism: Gekko japonicus (assembly GCF_001447785.1). Taxonomy (NCBI): domain Eukaryota; kingdom Metazoa; phylum Chordata; class Lepidosauria; order Squamata; family Gekkonidae; genus Gekko; species Gekko japonicus. The sequence goes on along the minus strand of NW_015165245.1, from coordinate 504,168 downwards.
CTTCCCACTGAAGTGGTACCTATTTATCTACTTGCAATTTCTTGCTTTCGAACTGCTAGGTTGGCAGGAGCTGGAACTAGAGACGGGAGCTCACTCCGTCATGCGGCACACTCGGGTCTCGAACTGCTGAACTACTGACCTTCCACAGCCTGCAGTTCAGCATCTTAACCACTTGAGCCACCGCAGTGGTCAGTGCATTAAACAGATATTAATCTAACTTCTTTGACTCCAACTGTGTGTTTTCAATTCGGCATGGGAGCACACAGGCAGATTTGTGCATCAATCACAAAAAGTGGGGCCTATGGAGAAAGGCCTTATACATACTCAAGTACAACAGAAATACTCAATAGTCTAAATTAAAGATTTAATGGTAAAAACATTATTAAGTACAGGCTTAAAGCATAAGTTTAGGAAAACTAAAACTGAAATGTATTATGAAGCACTTGGTTTTCCCTAGATCTAGCTGGTAGCCTTTATTCTATGCTGCAGTTCGAGAAGATAAATGGAACAGAGATTTACAAATTCTATAAATTGTCTATTTAATTGACTTACACAGTCATAAATAAAATTATGCTACAAAATATATAAAATTTCCACCCAAAATATTAATTTTTGTACACTTTTAGCAGAAATTGTAATAGTGATTAGGAAAGACCCATTATTTTTTTTTCCTCTGAGTCAGAGTTGCCCAGTAGAGGCTGATTAAGAACATTCTCATTTCTATCTTTGTGAGATCTTTACTTTTCATTCCTACATTGCACAGTATGCAGGTCAGATATGGAGTCCCTGCCCTGTGTCAGACATGAGTTATGGATTCTTGTGCATGTGGTGCCTGATTCAAATCAAGACTGTGACATGCATAGAGATGAGGTTTCAGCCTCCCCCATGCCGTTTTCCCAACCTGAAACAGCCACAGGGGAGAGTATTCTGTTGGTGAAACATGTGTTCTTAGGGAATTTCTCCAAACCTATGAGGATTTGTCCCTGAATTGGATCCACTGCTGATGATTCAAGTGAGTGATAAAAAATACAATAATCAGAATGTGACAGAAATGCCCTTTATGGCTTCTAAAGTATGTACTACACATTTCATGCATAAAACCTAGAAGTTATGTTTGATAAAATTTCAGAGGAAGGAGAATGAAAAAATCACTAAGTTTGTTGATCTGAATAGCAGACACTGTAGTGGAATTACCCAATTCCTCATATTATGACTGCATATGGAACTGCCTGAGGTTTACATTTGATAAGGTAAGTATCATACCATCCCCTACTATTTCTCAGTCACTAGTTTACGTATTCATAGAAATAGCTAAAAGTTATACTAGTCAAAAGCATGCCACTCTTTTCCTAACCGTCCTCAGGGACAGCAAAAACAAAGAATCTTCAGGATGCTGTTGAAGAAAATTCCTAGAGTGGCTGACTCTTTCTGGATATAAGATCTTGTCCAGGACACTATCACGAAGGAACAACAGGACTCTCTGGGAAGCCTCCCTAGATCCATCTTGGAAACTCTTCCCATGTGCTACAACTAACAGGTTTATGTGCATCTTTAAGAGAACCTAATTCTTTGTCCTCAGAAGCTAATAAATGAATTAAAAAGTTGGGGTTGAATCAGTCATTTTAAAGTGATATTGTAGTCCTTTAAAATAGCACAAGCACATTTTATCTATTAGAACACTGGGAATGAATGACAGCATATGTCCAATACTAGATTCTCTTTTTGAGTTCCTTTCTATCTCTTTCTTTGTCACGTCTCTGAGAGATTAGGTCACTTTTGTTACAATTGGTTACTGGAAGTGATTGCTCCACATGGCAACTTGTTGTAAAGGAGGACTTATGGGAGGTTGTTCATTTGTGTGTCATACCTTAGTGCTGAAATGGGTAGGAGCCAGCAAAGCCTGGAAACGCCCACACACTCAACCAGTAAGAGGCCACCCTCCCTCTGCCATGTCCCCTGCCTATTTACAACACTGTAGCCACCCGCTGAGTTTCAGCTGATCCCTTAAGCTGTTGCTGTGCTCTTCAGAGAGCAAGACTGGATCTCAGAAGCCCTGAAAGCTGCATTGATTTAAGTATTGCCTCTTCAGTGTTTGGGAGCTACACACAATGAAACTGAATTTCAGCATCTGGGTGTCTTTGCTAGGTTTCCTATTTTCAACTTGCACTGCAGTAAGTGGTATGGGGCAGAGTGATAATCTGTTTAAAAGAATGCTTAAGTAATCACTAAAGTAGCAAAATCACTGAAAGTGCTGTTTTATCTTTTCCCACTTAGTATGTGGCTACCAGGGATAACTGCTGCATCTTGGATGAACGATTTGTAAGTCAATGTCTGTTTTATGTATGCACTTTTTACAGATATAATTATTATGGCAATAAACATGATTGAAAATATTTATGCTTTAAATGGATTACTTAACTGCATGCAGTATTTAAAAATGTCCATTTTGCCATTATGTTTAAGGCCTCTAATACAGTCTGCTATCTGTTGCAGGCAAATGTAATCTATGTGCAGTGGAGGAGAACTAGTATGACTATTATATAATTCCTTATGTTTAACATAATTTAATTTTTTCTTTCTCTTTAGGGTAACTATTGCCCCACCACATGTGGCATTGCAAATTTCTTAAATAAATATCAGCCTGAGACAGATCAAGATCTCCAAGTACTTGAAAATATCCTGCAGCAGATCTCAAATTCCTCAGCTATAACAGATGACTTGTTCCACCAGATCCGAAATGTGCACGTCCCAAACCGACCAACTCAGCCAAGTAAGGGCACAGAGGCCGCTACAATGCAATGCTCCATTACTTCCCAATTTATTCAGCACTTTATCACTAATGTTTTATATACTTTTGTGTATATTCTGCAGATGTGGTTTCAGCTTTTGCTCAAAAATCCAGAGACATCATTGATGAAGTAATCAGATATGAAAACACTATTGTGGCCCATGAAAATACAATACAGTAGGTATCTTTCCTCTTACTGCTTCAGAATGTACACCGAATTTTGCCTTGTTTGATTTTTGCTATTTCCATCTAAATTGTTGCCTAAAACTTGTACTGTTGAGTAAAAGAAAATGTTTGGGTCCTTACATTTTACTTACTTAAGTCTACACTTTTACATACCTCAAATTTGCATGAGATGTGCCATTTTGTAGCTGTGCTCACCACGCTGTGTCAGAATTCCAAAGGTGCCCACAGGCTCAGAAGACATTGGGGACCCATGTTCTAAGGCATGCAGTTCCATCCATGATTATTTTTGCAATGATTTATATTTACAGATTGCAATCACAGGGCCTTCAAGTTAAGAGAGAGACCTGCATGGGGTTATTTAACGTTTTCTCTGTATACAGTTTTCCTACCAAAAATTACCACCTCCTAACCTGCTATTACCCAGTCTGGAGGGGAAAAAATGAGTATTTTCCTTAGCAGAGTGCCAATTTTAGATAGTAAATTGATGTAAGGGAAAGGGTTAAAGAACCTTCACCACCCTGTGCCTGCCTCAATCACAGTTCCCTCAGCTACATTTTTTCAACAAATGTTGGGGAAACAATTGCAGAGTTACGTATAACATATAGCTCTGCCTGTTGATTTTGATCTCAATATGTTAACTATACTGGCCTGACATGAACTTTTTCACCAAAAGGGCATTTGGTCACGTGTGTCACAATGATAAGTAGTAATGAGAATATCGAGTACAGCTGTGCGGTAGCATGTATGTCAAAATGGTTGCCTGTAAATTCAGGATAACTGCTGTGAATTTCACTGAACTAGTCTAAGGGTATTAATTAGTTGTATTTAAGCTGCATTTGTAACAATTTTCTCTCTTGATTTCAGTGAGCTGTTTTATTTGTAACATTTTGCCACAACCAAAAATGTAGTCTATATATCCCTTCTGTTTCAAAATATTAATCTCACCAGTGCTAATGACTCTAGTTTAAAAGCATATTTGAAATCTTTCAGATTTACTATTTTATATATATTTAGCAAAATTACAATGAGTGTTTTATTGATCTGGACTTATACAGTTATTTCTCTGATCTTCCAAAATACTGCTTCCTAATTACTGTATGGTTCAGTCATTTTTCCCCCCTAACTGTGAGGTGCAAAGTAAGATAGATAAACAAGTATTCCAGGTCTTCTGTGCAAAGTTATACCTTTAGAATGGACTTAGAAGGGTGTAACTCTGTTTAGGATCGCAGTGCTAATGTTCATGCCACATACATAAGTTCTCTCATGGTAAGGTATATTTTGTCATTTCTTTAACAAGACCCTTTGAGCATTCCTAAGTATATAATCTATCTGGTTATATATAACAAACATAGTTATATAGCAAACTGTACATATACATACTTTACAAAAGGAGGAGGGGAACTCCTTTAATTTATATCATATCCACATATTTTGCCATATTTTTAAACTTTGAGAAATTTCAGAACCACAGGATCATAGTCAAATAAGATATTTTAGTTGTTATTTTTAAATTAACTAAAAAGGAGAATGATGCCTCTATCCAACTACAATCCTGTTCGCATTTAAATAAAATTTCCTTCCAAGTAAACATAGGATTGGACTAAACCATGTGCTTTGCATTCAGATAAAAAGCACTGTTCTGTTATCTGTTACATGAATTACCTGTGTTTTGTAATCAAACCAATATTATTATATTCATTTTGACATGCTCACCCTGCTGCAGGAGTACAGGCAGAATGCAATAAAAATGTACGAAGATGAATTCTAGTCACAGGTCTCCCAATTTTTATGCATTAAAAACAATCTCCGTCAGTGTCAGTTATGCATAGGGATCCTAATATTCAATGGACTGGGTTTATTTCACAACCATTTTAAAAAAATTCCCTGTATGTACCAAATGAGGCTGTAAAACTGTGACCTAAAGAAGTTACCAAGCTTAGGCCAGCTGAAACTGATGTGAATGGCAGACATCATTTTTGTTGTAGAAGCCGCTTTCACAACCAAGCTATGCCAAATATTTTGATGTACATAAATTTAAACTTATCTTCAAGAGTATTCATTTGTATTGCATCCTAATAGTTTGGTTTGGGGATGTTATAGATTGATGTAAAACGACATTATATATGTGTCCCAGCCAGGCATTCCTTTCTTGTGCAGGAGCTGTTGTGCATAGGAATTCAAGACATACAAGGTCTTGCCCAATCATTTCAGAAATTACACAGCTGACTGTGCAGTTTCAAAGGAGGGTGCATCGGTTAGCCAATAAACTAAAGCTGATCTTTATGCATACCAGTCAAACACCAACTGTGTACTGTCCCCCATAGTTTAAACAGAAAATCATCCTTTTATTTGCCTGACACTTAGTTTTTGTATTCATTATACCCAATGTATCTGTTCTTGTACCACTGGAATTAGAAAGTATTTCCTTTTAACAAAAGTCCTTGTTGTACTTAATTTTGATCTAATCTCCAGATTTTTGACAGAAATGGTAGTATCCAACAATAACAAAATTGCGGTATTAAAGCAGAAGACTGCTCAGCTTGAGGCGCGATGTCAGCAGCCATGTGAAGACACTGTCCAGATAAAGGAACTAACAGGAAGAGGTACAAGAAAATACTATTTGCTGTGTTGCAAACTGAGACTTCTGTGCTAAAGTACTTGGGTGAGATCTGCTTTGTCTTCATTTGGCTATCATGAGTCCATCCATTTGGTAAGAATTAGCCCTGGGAGCAAAGGCTGCTGGACTGAGACCAATTTAAATAACCGTCTCTGTTTACTTAAGATGGCTTTGATGACTTTGATCCACAAACTATGGGAGCTACTCCTAAGAGAACACAGGTACAGGCAGACTGACAGGTTTCTTTGGTCTGTACATATTACTGTTTGTAATTCTGTTCTGAATCAATTTCTAAGCACACTTTTTCATACGTAGTTTCATCCAGCCTTAGAGACAGTGTGACTCACAGGTTAATATGTTTAGAAAGGAAGTCTTAGGGATTGATAGGTAGGTTTTCCAGATGTTTAAAGCTATTTAAAATATATATTTCTTTATCTATGCAAACTATTACCATATTAAACTCTGTGATCAGTATGAAAGATTTAAGCACTTAAAAGACTACTTCAGACATTATTAAAAATGAACAGGAAAAACATAAAAATCAGAGATCATCGTGAATCATTGATGCACATACATAATGTTGCACATGTATATATTTCTCAGTATATACGCCTATGTGGTATATGTGCACTAGGAAGCTCCAGTCAATCATAATTTCATAATACATGCCAGAAAGCAGACATGTCTGTAAAATATACAGGATGAGCCAAAGGAGGTTTTATGCCTTTTCCTAGGTCAAAATGCTTCCCATGTATGAAATTCATAACTTTTGCAGCAGTTGTGAATGGAAACATTCATTCAGAATGTTTTTTTCCTGCCACACCAAAATGCCCTATATTCAGACAAGAGCACATAAGACAAAACAGCAAATAAGAAGGAAAATCTCCCTTCTGTAGAGTACTACTTCTGTGCTTCACAGGGTTAGGAGAGGATAAACCAGGTACACTGCCATGAACTCCTTGAAGAAAAAGCAGAATACAAATGAAATAAATTTTAAAGTACCAATTGAAGTCACCTAGGTATTCAGTCTTGTACAGCTGGGCATTCAGTCTTGCATATCATGAATATGACAGACTATAATTAAGCTACTAACCATTGCTTATGTTTGTTTATTACAGATTGTCAAGATATTGCGAATAAAGGTGCCAGACAAAGTGGCCTCTACTTCGTCAAACCTCAAAAAACCAAGGAGCAGTTCCTGGTCTACTGTGAAATTGATTCAGCAGGCAATGGGTGGACAATTGTTCAAAGGGTATGTTGTCTGTAATTGACTGCATGGAACAGAATGCCTAGTATAGCACAGAAAATCAGTGTGTGTATTGGTTTTATTTATTTTTCTACTCTTCCCCTCTTTTCTCCAATTTCTTATTAGAGGCTTGATGGGAGTGAAGATTTTAGGAAAAACTGGATTCAGTACAAGGAAGGATTTGGACATCTGTCACCGAATGATCGGACAGAATTCTGGCTGGGAAATGAGAAGACACATTTAATAACCACTCAGTCTACTGTTCCATATGCCTTAAGAATAGAACTAGAGGACTGGAGTGGCCAAACAAGGTATACCACTAAAAGAGTTGTTCAGTGATATTGCCCTGAGTTCATTATCTCTTGAGAGAGATTTACACATTACGACAGACAAACTACAGCTACATGCAGCTTCCAACAGCTTCAATAAGTCCTTTTTCTGTGTGGCGTGGTGGTTAGGGTGTCGGACTCAGATCTCGGAGACCAGGTTTGAATTCCCACTCAGCCATGGAAACTCACTGGTTGACCTTGGGCCAGTTACTATCTCTCAACCTGACCATTCTTGGGGGACCCTGGGGCAAATGAAGGAGGGAAGAATGATGTTGTAAGCTGCTTAGGGTCCCCCAGTGGGGAGAGTATGAATATATAGTGGATAAGTAAACAGCCTGAGCATAAGTCAAAGAAAACCTGGAGCAACTACAACTAAACACCATTTAGAGCACACATTGGTGCCTGTACTGTAGTGCTTATTATTGAAATATTTGCTTCATTCTGTGCTACTGTCATGTCTGCACAAAGCCATCCAGGCAGAGCTTTTCTGAGTTGTGAAAAGTCTTCTCTATCAAAGCTTTTATGATACTAATATAGATAACTTGGAGGCTCAGTATGACTTTTTTGAAAGGCATTTCACAGATAAAATTGCCCCTTTTCACAAGAAAATTTCAGTCTGTGGAAGTTTGGATGAATTTCATTTGTTACCCTTTCTCATCTTGCCACAGCGATTGGCCACTCAGGTAAAATTAGTGCTTCCAAAAAGGAAGATATGGTTCCAATCATCTTGAAGAAGATTGTATTAACTATTATCAGATGGTTGCAATTAGGGACATGACTATAGCTTTCTCAGTGATTGTTGATTTTTGTAGTGTTTTTTGGATATTAATTTTATTTATATTCTACTTGTCCCCCGAAATGACCTCTGGGTAAAAGAGTCTGGTCAGAAGTTGGAAAGAACAATAAAGGTGGGTGGGAGAGAAGGAGTAATGGCTGGGGGGGGGGTTATAGGGAGGGAAGAAGTTAACTACAAAAGCTGCATCCATGTGGCATTGCTGGATGGAGAAACTGTAGCAGCAAAATACATGTAAACTCTTTGTTGGGACTGAACACAAAGAGCAGCAAGTGCTCTTTGTCAAACTACAGTTTAGTTCTTCCGCTCTTAGATTTTGGAAATTTGGCTGTTCAAGGTTTACAGTGTATGATTGCCAAATGCTAGGATTTGACCCAGACTTTTAGACTTTTTACAGCTTTCCTCTCCCCACCTGCTCTCAGATGCATGAGCCAACAGTTAAGAATTGTATTTTGCCAGCATCTGGCAGCCTCTTATACAGTAATAAACATATTTGTCTCCATCTGCCTACATCCAGTATGTACTGTCATTAGTCTTAAGATTGTTTTAGCTTCTACAACTTCTGCCACTTCCGGTATCACTTGATCACATTGGCATCTTCTCAGGAGTCCAAATCAGTCTTTCCATTTTAAAATGTCCTTAGTACTGTGAAATGAATGTCTCTATTTCCCACACTCTACCTGATGTATTCTTGAGAATCCAGATTTAAGTGACACCTTGCACAATCCAGAGTACATCAGGTAGAATGTGAGAAATAAAGGTCAAGAGCCAGTTTTTTTTACTATTTAACATTTCTTGTAAGCTTATTTAGGGGCCTTGGTAAAAATTATGGGGGGAAAATGTCTTAAAAATAAATAAGTGTGCGTTAGGATTCAATAGGGATTTGGCATTTGCAAGTTCACCATTTATTTTCCAAAGTAGGCAATTAAACTCTGAAGATAACTGAAAGATTTTGAATTTGCTTGTAATGCTGCATTTGTGCCCATTGAGTTAGAAGAAAATAGTGTCAAGAGAAGCCTTAGCAACACAATTTGTAAACCTCTAATGTAAGGGTTTCCTAGAGATTGAACAATGGGTAAGAGCTAGAAAACTGCAGCCTCTGCCTCTGAGTATCTTGCCCCTAAGCTTCCTGAACTCCTGAGACTTCTTCCCAGCTCTCAGACTGCCAAACCAAGCTATTCTGGTTCCTAAAATCTGCATGAAATTTTACTCCTCAGCCTCATAAAAGCTGGACTGCAATATTCTGACAGTTGTGTTGCTAGAATAGATAAAATATTTATAAATATACCAACTCAGTTGGCTTTGGTGCCTTCACCACTGCAAGTACAACACAGTATTATAATTTTTTCATTTTAAAGAAAACGTATCAACCAAAAAGCAATTGAAGCATATCCAGCATACCTCTCTTTGATGTTACAGTTTAGCACTATTGAAAGACCGCTGATACACCCCGGTGTTCTTTTGTGTGATATGTGCAACTATAGAAAGGATTGCTATTTTGAACTAAAATACCACATTCAGTTATAGAAATGAGTAAACCCTTTACTTACTATGACATGACCCAGAGTGCAGAAGTTTATTCCAGAAGCAATTTAAGCAGTAAAGTACACTACTGACTGTATTAACCATGTAGTGGGGGCCAAATGATTCCTGTTCACTTGTGCATTTGCTGAGATGAAATACATTACTACTGAAGTTACTGAGAGTGTGAACTGCAGTTTTAGGGGAAACATAGCAACACACTCCAGAATATTATCTTTGAAGTGCTTGCATCACATTATCTCATTGACCACACTGTTAAAATCTGAAGTTTTAATGTGTCTATTTTTTAACAGCCATGCAGATTATGCTCACTTCAAAATAGGAGCTGAAGCAGACAAATATCGCCTGACCTACGCTTTCTTTGTTGGAGGTGATGCTGGAGATGCCTTTGATGGCTTTGATTTTGGGGATGATCCAAGTGACAAATTCTTTACCTCTCACAATGGCATGCAGTTCAGTACACATGACAGTGACAACGATAAATATGACGGCAACTGTGCTGACCAAGATGGATCTGGATGGTGGATGAACAGATGCCACGCTGGTCACCTTAATGGCAAATATTACAGAGGTAATAAAATTAACCTTCCTGTGTGTTTAGGAGATGCTTTCCTCCACATCCTCCTTTCTCCCGAAATTAGACAGGTGGCAGTAAAGCGCAAGCCCATCTCAACTGTAGCCTGCTGCTTAGAAAGGCCTGACTCTTCGGTCTTAAGCTTTCAGGGAAATGCAGTCAAGATTTTTTTTAATCTAGCAGGCCTTTGAAGCATGTTTAGCATGAATCTTGCTGCTGCTATTTACAATGTCTACCGTGTAGTCTTCCGAAGACTTCATATGATTGCTATTTTAGTACTATGATTTTAATGAGCTGCTGTAAGAATTCCACTAAAACTACAAGGTGGAATATAAATGTATTAAATAAATGACTCTGTTAAATAAACAAAATGTGACCCAGAAGATAATCTATCTTGAAACTTTACACATCCATAGAATTTTCTATAACCTCAATCATTTATATATTATTACATTATTAGCTTAAGCATCTACTGAAGAAAGCTGTTGCCTAGAAAGTTTAGCTTTATTGTGACATATTCAGACAGTCTTCTGGAAAGCGCTCTCCTGCAAAAACTCTATTGAAATGAATGGAGAGTTGCATAGGAGCATGGGAGAGTAGAAGGTCATCCCACTGGATTGTGTTCTTGACATCCACAGTGCTCTATGTGTGTAACATGCTGTCAAGTTGCAGCTGACATGGTGACCTCATAGGGTTTTCAAGGCAAGAGATGTTCAGAGGTGCTTTGCCATTGCCTGCCGCTGCAAAGCGACCCTGGAATTCCTTGGTGGTCTCCCATCCAAGTACTAACCCAGACCAACCCTGCCTAGCTTCTGAGATCCGATGAGATCAGGCTAGCCTGGGCCAACTAGGTCACAGCAAAGTGCTACAGAACACTATACCCAAGTTTGTATATTTTGGGGGTCTGCAAAGCTGTTTGGATAAACAGTGTTATAATGAACATTAAAGGATACAATCCAGCCAAAGTTAAGCACATTTAAGTGCCACTGAACAAAGTTAAGCACATGTTTAACATTCTGCTGACATCAGTGCAATGTAAAAATGCTTGGCTTTGGCTGGACTGTGGTCACAGTGGCATAATCTTTTTGAGAATTAGAACACTAAGTGTATGCTTCTGGTCACACCTTTTATGAACCTAGAAAAAGTGCATGGGAATGCCCCAAAGGAAGCATTTATTTGTGATTGAGTGACATTTACATCTTTTGTGTTATTAGTGTTTAGAAACTAATAGTACTTGCTAGGCAATAAGGCTAATTGAATTCAGTGAAACTCAGTTCTAAATAAACATACTTAGGACTACAGAAATGTTAAAATAAATATTTGGAGCAGGAGAGACAGAAATGTTAAATGCAGTTTACCCTATGCAACTATGTAAAAATCCTTCACAAGCCACTTACATATTGTAATGTTGCTTCCATTACAGGTGGTGAATACACTGAGAGAGATTCTGGCCCATCGGGATATGATAATGGTATTATCTGGGCAACCTGGCGTTCTCGGTGGTATTCCATGAAGAAAACATCAATGAAAATTATTCCATTCAGCAGACTTGCAGCACTAGGAGGAGGACAGGCTGGAGAAATAAAACAGGGACTGGGAAGTCGAGGAGACATTTAAAAATTTAGATTTAGTTAGTGATAACTTCATGCCTAAACAAAGTTTGAGCATATTCCATACTGCGATCATATAGAAAATATTCTCTAAACTATTTTAACTTAATATAGTTCTGTTTATCTCATTTAACTAACAAGTACACAAGTACAGTCTCATTATTATGAAAGATCCAGCTTTCTTTAGATATTTCAAACTGCTTATATTCAAAATCAAATCTTATCAGTATGAATCACCAATATATGGAATTTGCTGCCACAAATTATGGTAATGACCACTAGTTTTAAAATGATTTAAAAAAAAAACTAAACTATATAAAGCTATATCAGTGGCTATTAGCCATGTTAGCTGAATGGATTTCCGGGCATCTGATCTCTCCTTTGCGTGCTCAAGTTGCTTGGTGATGTTTGGTGCTTCTGGTCCCCAGCTGCCTTTTTTTTTAGTTAGCAATGTGCCGATAACTGCATATCCGCGCCTAGTGAATAAGCAGTTATGCGCATGCACACATTACAGTATATTTTAAAAAGAAGCTGCTTGCCTATCTTCTCCATGGTGACCGTGCAGTGGCAGTCTGGACAACTGACCGTGGGGTAAGGCAAGAATAGGGTGGCATGTCTGGTCACACCTCTCCAGAACAATTAGCTCTGGAGAAATTAGAGGCATGACCAGACTGTGCCAAAGCCTGCCGTCTGATCACAGCCTACCACAGCCCACAATTTCTATGCACTGCATAAACATGCAGTATTGTCAGGCCCTTTTTGTGATAGTACTCACTGATACTGAAAACCCGCACTTTTGTCAGTGGTCTCCCAAATCCTGAGGAGAGAACTGGTAGAAATTGGTGCAACCTTATATATGAGTACAAAAAAATAATAAGAAGCCTTGGGTCTTATACTAGGTTGTGAGGAGGGAAAAAAGAATGGCTCACAAATGCCACATTCTCAAGTATGGATCTTGAAGTTAAATGGTTGTGTTTGCAGGTAACAGTAATAGAATAGCTTCTGTGTGTACATAACCTCTTTCTGTAAAGGCTAAAAATCCTTGGGATTAGAATAACTATTTGTGGTGGTTGTTTAGTATGTCCAGTGTCTGTTCCAATAAATATGGAAAAATGAAATATGTCAAAATAGCCACCCCATGCATAGAATTCTGGTAAAGCTCAAAATTATCTTCAAAATATCAGTTTAAAAATATGTACTTGTAGTCCTTGCTTATCCATCAGTATATATACTGCTCAGTAAGAAAGAAAGACATCCAAAATGTACTAGGATATCACATATATATGACAATTGTCAATTGTTCCTTTATTTAAGGTTGCCTGCATTTTATTGGAGATGGTCAACTGCACTTTTTTAAGAAGGCAAATTGTTTTGTGAATAAAACTCAGCGTTACCAAATTTGGTAACATAAGCATGTCTCATGGCTAAATCATATTTATTTACGTTATATAGGTGTTCGTGTACCAGAATCTCTCTCACAGAGTTCATACCATTTATTCTTAGTGATTCTTTCATCGTCATCTACTCTTCTTCCAAAAATGTTTCTGTTATCTTTTAATTGAATGGGAGCATTACTCTGTGAACTACCCTATCCTCAGACCACCCTGTTGCCAACAGCATGCTAGTGCCAGTACTTAGAAACCTATGGCCATTCTGAAGAAGGGAAATAAGCGACAAATGCCTTTTGCCTTCAGACTGCATAGTGTCTACATCAGAGTTCATAGCAATCCTAGTGAGCTCCACCGATCAAGGATCAGTATGCTGCTGATGCCCCTGTAAATAGCACACATGAGCACAGCCAACCAATACCTCAGTCCATTGATGTCAGGCAGTTTCCCCCCATGTGCAGATACACCAGGGGGGAGCACAGTTCCCTGCCTAGTAATGAGCATCCCCCTACACCAAAGAATGAGCCTCAGAATAAGCCAGGGAACTCTGCAGATAGGGATTCAAGTCCATGTCCGCAGTTACATTCCCTTTTTCCAGGAAAACAAACAAGGAAGAAAACATGGTCTCTCTCTCCAGCCAGAGCATTCCTACATTTCCATAGCTCACTCTGCTGGTGTAGCCACAATCAGATACCCATGGGTTCAAGGGTTTGGAGGCAAGGAAAGGAAGGATCTCCAGGTTGCACAGTCCTGTACATCAGCTCCTTTGTCAGGCAGTGAGAATGCAGGTGCTGGGACTACAACATGGGCACACAGAACTGCACCTTCCAAGAGTATTCTATCAACCCATGATAGTTCACTGGAGGAAAGCACCATGTGACAAGTGAGAGGCATCAGTTCAATTCCCAGGAATGGGATGCTGGCCTGAAGGAAAAGATCACTTTATGCTCAGCAACAGGCCAAACAGCTGCAAAACTAGAGGCAGACTAGAACCCATTCCTTGCACACTTGGGAGCAGTTCTTTGACTGCTCACCCAACCGTGTGCACAGGAACAACCCAGAAAGTTCGGCATCCCTCAGCAGCCCTGATGTCAGCACCAAGAACATAGGACAGGGAGAACAGCACACAAAAGGTATAGCAGAGTGAAAAGGCACAGCATAATGAAGGCTCTTGGTTCAAAATCTGTGATGGAAGGAAAGCCAATCTGGAGAGAGCCCCAAACCCATTTTACCCCATGGATTCAAATAATGTGAGATGCTGATTGGCATCCCAACGTAGCCACCATTTTGACTGGCAAGCTTCCTATGCACCATCTCCCACTAAACAGGAGCTCATAAACTTTGTCCCCTTTCATATATCCCAGAGGTCTCTGCGTCCATTCCTGCCTGCCTCCCCCTTCCAGAAGTTTTATGGGGTTTTGGGTGACAACAGCGGTGGTGGGGAGTGTGCAACCTGGAGTCCCTTCCCCATGCAAGAACATACCTCTGCCACCCTCTACTCCTCCTGGTGTGACCCACATGCTGAAGACAGCTGGGGTCAGGAGCCAATGAGGAGGGACCAAATCTGATCTGTCAAGCCCCAATCAAATAAAGACACAGTTATAGGGCAATTCTCATATCTATTGAACAGCATCAGAAGACTGGAACCAAGTCAGATGATTGAGGTTGCCATCTCCCTCATTCTGGTGAGGCTCCTGTGTCTTTGCAAGCTACTCTGACATACCACACAGAGTCACAGATAGCACTTACCAATCACTGCATGCTCATGGGTGGAATAACTGCAGGATGAGCAACTGTTTGAACTGCTTGGGTGGTGCAGGAGCTAGATTGGTACAAGGAGTTGGCACGGCAAGAGTAGCAAGATCCATGCCAGTCACTGCAGCTGTGGGTTATTCCATAGGCATGGCTGATGATTGGCATCATACTGGGAATGCTCTGCAGGCAGCCCTTCCTGACCCCTTCCCTGATGGACGGCTGCCTGCAGAGATCAAAGAGACTCAAGGGAAAGCAATGAGTAATGTTCCACACTTGTAGCAAACACCAAGTGACTTCCAGAGTTCTGTACATCATGTTTAAGCAGGGAACGCAATTCCACCCTCCACTTTGAAGGGTGTTCCCTGATGGCTGACTGACCCTATTGGGGGACATAGGAAACCACTAAGCCAACACTGATGCATCCCTTGTGGGGAGCTGCAGTAGAACTGGGTCTGCACATCTACTGGGCTTGCTCCATAGGGCTCTGGTCTGGAAAGCAACAGGCACCATGAGTGTTTGGCCAATGGCACTCCAATTGGAGTAGGGTGACTGGTAGTCCTCCCAGACTGCAGCTGTCATCGTAGGTGTCCTCCATTTGCAATGCAGTGTACACCTTTACTGCTAGCAATTGTCATAGAGGACAGAATATTTGAGGGAATACACAAAGAAGGTACAGACAGGCAGGGGAAGAGAGCTGCATGCTATGCTGCCATGGGGGTTGGGGAGTTCATTTTGTGTCTTGGGAATTGCTATTGCATTCCTATCTCTACTGTTCTGCCTGTGCTGAAATGTTTATCTCTACAGATGTGCAGGAGGAGGTTGTGTTGGAGGTTGTATTGTCTGGAAGTCTCCTATGTACCGTGAGAGACTACTGCTTCCCAGCTTTTGCCACCTAACGGTTTCCTAGCTGGTCCTGCGCGTGGGTAGCTAATTGGCCCATGCCATGGGGGGGGGGTGCATACGAATGCCCTATATCCTATTATGCTCAATGGGTTGCCGCCATTCTTAACAGTGCCTGTGTTACTGCATCTATAGCTTTGCAATAAAAGTATAACCATTTCTGAATGCGTGTACTTCGTTGTTAGCTGTGGGTTCTGACACAGTCCCAGGTGAGGGCTAGGATTCCCCCACCCATGTTTACCTATGTGTGGTGCATTGTCCTTTAACCCCCACTCCCTTTCTGGTGTGCAAGGTATCCTGAGCAGAACAGCATTAGACAAATGTAGAAACAATATTTGTTCTGTCCCTCGGCGGTTTGTGCTGAGTGTCCCTTCTATCATGCTAAGTGTCTTTTGTGTGCAGTTTCCATCACCCAAATGTGAGAGTCTGTGCTCTAAGTGTACATGGCATGGGTCATAAAATTATGCCCATACTGCACACCCTCTCATCATTGGGGCTGGCTTCTATAAAGCCATGTGGCTGGCTTCTGGGGAAGTCTGTGATTAGTTGGCATTAGGTTTAGTTGGCATTTTAAATTGTGACAGTACATGGGAATGGGGAGGGAAGGGTGAGAACACTTTGTTCTCCCCTGAACTTCCACTTTGTTTTCCTATATGCCAGGTTTTCGTTGTCATAACATTGTGCTGGTGTTGGAGACATATCCAGGGCAAGAGAGGCTCAGGGGTCTAAATCCCATTTCACCCATTGCATGCCCTCCTCATTCTGCACTGGTGTAGTAGTCTTGGTGCTCTGTCTTGGTGCTGGCATGACACCAGCATGACTTGCCACTTTATCCTGGCATATGTTTGGGATATGCTGGCATAACTCAGAGATGGGCTACAGTAGGGTTTAGTCATCCTTTCATTAAAAGAGTAAGCCTCTTCCTAGATCTTGATGAGATAAATCTACAGGAAGTTTTCTCCCCAGTCTTTAATTAAAACAAGCCCACTCCTGTTTTTGATTTTTGTAGCCAATGATGAAAATCACAGCTATAACTGACATGCTCAGTACATGCTCAGCTGTGCTGTTATCTGAGAAGAAGGAAGCACAAATATATGGTCAAGTAAAAAGATGCTTTGCGGTAGACACAAAATAGATAATAGTAGACACATGCCTGATTAGCATGATTAAAAAGTAAGTTATACAAGGAGCCAATTTGTCTCCCCAGCTTTGGGGAACTGGAAAATGGCAGCCCTTGTCTTTAGAGAGTTATCCTACTGTTTGTTCTTAATGGCTAACTCTCTTAAGTTTGGTATCACACCACCCTATCAAGACAGCACCATCTTCCAGAATTATTAGCATAGAATGGGGTATACTAACTATTGTGCAGACTCAGTCTGAGACACTCTGTATTTAACTAAGAACTATATGTTTACAAAAGCTATCTGGAAGCCCGAAAGCCAAATTTAGTCTGGACCAATCAAAGCACTTATCTCAGCAATGAAGACACTTATCTGAGCTTGATTTGAGGGGCTAGTTCACTCCTGAATCCTTGAGATGAAAATAGCTGCTGCCACCCAAAGCGGTTTGTATATTGCTGAATTACAGTGTTTCTGCCTTCAGGGTTTCAAAACTGCAGTAAGGCTTTAAGTCCGTGTCATTGGCATGAAGCATTCTGCATAAAACACACTGGGGGGAAATGAAATAAGGTGCAATACTAATATCTAACATCTGCCAGTGTTTAAGCAAAATTCAGCATATGCTGCAAACTGAGAAAACAGAGCTCTTATTTATTGCTGTGTTGGGAGGGCACCTTATGTTGCTTTGGCACAGATACAATAATGTTTTCCATGTGCTTTTCCAGTAACTGCATTTCCACTGGAGGAAAAGCTGCACTGTTAGGTTCCCTCCCCCCTTTGACATGCATGCAGCTAAAGGCATGGGAGCTCTGCCAGGAAGACCCTACTTATGTCTAGACTTTAACACTGAAAAACTGAGGGCCCACAAAGAATCATAGGAGGTAGGGGACAATTTGGAATCTCCACTGCAATCTTGACCTCTAGGATTCTTTCAGTTCTCAGAGCCCTGAAAAGGCTGATTTATCCTCCTTTTTTTCCTTTCAGGTTAATCTGCACTTTCTGGAGCACTGTTAGAGTTCATCACACTAGCAAGGGTCTTTACAAGGTCATATTCCTCTCTGGGTCTATCAGTGTGTGGGTGGCCCAGTTTTGTGGTTTTGTGGATTTGCCAGTCTACTATTAGATAACCTACAGCGCTACAGGACTTTGAATTTTATTAGTGGCTCTTACTTTGTACAAACCAAAAATGATGATTGTTAATGTAAACAGAAAGAAATGTGAACATTCATTTGGGCCAAACAGTTGCTTACAGTACACCCAAAAGCTTGGACATGCCCATTGGATTTTTGTTTAACTTTGTTTCCAGTTTCCACTGCATCCCATATCAAAAGTACTTTTTGAAACTCCCATCAGTTTCATATTGCCCTCTCACCCAGGAAAAGGAAAAGAACGCCACCTTCTTTGTGTTTACAGGATGAAGGTGTTCTCCAAGGGGGAGAGGAAGGTGGACTTCACTGGACATTCTTCAGTGGGCAACAAAGACATGTGGAAAATACCCTTAATCTCAAAGCAATTAAAGCTATGGGGCAGTTTTATGCTAAAAGGACAGTGTATGACTGCTGCAGTCCTGAGGCTGCTTTCTATGCTGCTCTGGTAATGTTTAAATCTGGAAGATCATATAGGAAGGGCTGACAACATGAGTTTTCCTACTTTAATGTCACATGGGGAAAACTGAGCAGTGCTGATATGGAGTGTAGCCACACTATTGTCCATGCCCAAGTAATATCCCATATTCAAAACTACAAGAGCATCATGAGAAATGGACATACCAGACTGGCAAGCACATCATTCCTGTAATACAAAAAACACCAATGTGTTGTACAAGATATATTATGTCAATGAAGACAATTTCAGGTGGGTAGCCATGTTGGTCTTCAGTAGAAGGGCAAGATGCAAGTCCTGTAGCACCCTAAAGACCAACAAGATTTCTGGGTTAGAAGCTTTCAGAGTCAGAGTATCTGACAAAGGGAGCTATGACTCTTGAAAGTTTATATCCTGGAAATCTTGTTCAAACTGCTACTGGACTCAGATCTTGTTCATATTACATCACATTTGTCAGAATTTAGTATTTCCTCTCCATGTCAAGACTCTAGAAAATAAACTTTACAAATTTCCTTTCTCGGAAGAAGGTATGCTTATCCACCCCCACCCCATCCCCCATTTTTGCTGGTATTGTGCAAACGTACCTCCAGCAAACAAACGTTTGTGCAATAGATACTAGGTCCAGTCTAAGTTGTCCCTGGCTTTGCAAACAGAAGGAAACTAATCATTAATCAAGAGGGGTTTTTTTGTTTTTTTTAAAGGTTTAAATTCAACCAAAGCACCTAAGTCAAGGTATCCCTTTGTGTGAGATCCACAACTTTCTGAAGATGTTTCAGATGAGATTCTTCTATGCACTGCTGTGCTTCAGCATCACTTGGGTATGAGTTAAATTTATCTGCTTGACCTGTGGGTTTGGGGTTGTTGTTTTTTTTTTGGGGGGGGTCTTTTGGTCATTACAATTGGTCCTTTTTTGGTCATTCTGTTCCTTCAACTGCTTACTAACTTAAGAGGCAATGTATTTGTGCTAAAAGCAGCCTTAATGCAACCACGTAACAGAAAAATGAAATAGGTGTGTTCTTTTCCCCTTCATATGTTTGGATCAAGGATGTGAAAGCTATAGTTATTTATTTCTTTTTGTATATATACAAAAAGACCAGTGCCCCCAGTTTAACTAGGAACAACTGATTACATTAAACAGAGTCCCATGATGAGAAATGTGTTTCCTGTTCTTCCTCATAAGATGCAGTTCACTGATGACCCAAATGAGTATATCCAGATGAATATTATCTGCATGTGGATTGGTGCAACATAATGCTTTAACAACATCTCTTTATGATTAATTGATTGATTGAAAATATTTATATTCTGAGCAAATTACCTTCTATTTTTCACACAATATCAAGAAGTAGTCTTTTGAGAACTCTATGAAATTATGAACATTTTTTTGCAAAATCAGAATAGCCAGATTATTGTTTAGGTTTTTTTTAATGAAGTGTATAATTATATTGTAAGAAAAATGAATGAATTACAATGTAATATAACAATAAAACCCCAGAAACAGTTTATGATTTTAGTGCAGCAAAAATTCCAATTTCCTTCAGACCAAGTTGCTCTAATTTCTTTAAACTAAGAAATTAACTGAATGGAATCTGCATACATAGCATATTCTGAATTTATTTAATCCAACCAGAGGAAACATCATTTGCTTGAAAGATAGAAGGTAGCATGAAGTTATGTTATAAGTGGATCCCCAAAATACAGTAAATTCAGAAGTACAATAAGCTTAGAAGTATGTCTGACCTAAAAACATTTGAAAACTATTGGAGTAGACCAACAGTACATTTATTGTTAGTATATAACCTGAAGATGCTTAATAACTTAGGACAGAGGTGATAAAACTAACCTGAAGAAAACCTTCCACAACATATGGCTGAAAAGTTAAGGACTTTAACTAAAATACCAGAGAAACTAAAGGCTTCTGCTTGACTTCATGGGTTTTCATGAAATATATCTACCCTTGCAGATTGTCATGGATTCTAAGGGCCAAGCCTGAAATCAGATTGCATCATACGATTCTATAGTCTTGTAGAATCACGGTATGGGCACAAGCTAGTCAAAGCTCTTTAAATCCCATTAATTTTATTGGGAAGTTAATCCTGACTTAAAATTGCCTGGATTTGTGCCCTGTCTTTTAAAAATGTCCCTCCTACCCCTTAGCAATATTTAAACATAAACAGAGGCAATTAAATGGTGATGTTTTCATTATTTAGTATTATAATCTATTCAGTTTAGTTTTGAGATTTATGAAAGGATTGTTGAAGCACAGAACAAGTACCAAATTTATTTGAGTTTAATGTAAATGTTCAGGTGAAATAATGCAAACAGTAAGAAGTACTTGTGTGCAGCTGATGACTTTATTTTACGTATGTGTTAGATACAGACAGCTTTTTCACTTAATCTTGCCCAGTTATCCTCTTTAATACAGTTCCTATCTCATGAGACTTTTATTCCATGCTGCAAGTCCCATGATATCCATCATAGCCTTTATGGTGGTCAAAGGGGACCCCTCCTCCATTTTTCAGCAATGGGAAAGCTGTCTGGATCCAGCCCTATAAATGTTCTACCACTGATATGTATTTCTGGTTTTTAACTCAAGGAATTATTACTATGAGATGAGTAAGTGTACCTTATTGTCTCCCCCACTCCCCCTTCTATGACAGGCAGCAGAGGGTGAAAGCACCTTTGAAGAACATGGAGGAGGAGTACGTGGTCCAAGAATAGTGGAGCATAAAGCTCAGTCTGACTGCAAACAAGATAAGAACTGGCCACTGTGTGCTGATGATGACTGGGTAAGCTAATGGAAAACAGCAGGGCCTGAAGCAAACTAGTCAAGTTTTTTTTATCATGTACCATTATCCACATGGATGGTACAAAAAATGATGGTACGAAGAATTCCCTTGAATTTCTAGATAAACTAAATACCATGGATGAAAAAACCTTAGATGCTATTTACCAAAAGAAAATTGTACAGCTATGGTTAATAGACATGTCCTGACAGTCAATTAAGACTGCAATCTTTTATGCAATTCTATGAAAATAAGTGTCCTAACATTCGGTAGGATGTACTTCCAAATAGACATGAATGGAACTAGGCCACACTACTTTCAGGTGTGAAAAAGCATATGCACGCACGCGCACGCACACACACAATAATCATAGGTTAGTTATCAGATACATTTACTTGGATTCACTGGAAATTTCTAGACATAAAAGGGGTTTCTGTCCACGGAGTGTGCCTATTTCACTCTCCATCCTATTGTAGCCCCACATGCCCCCATAATGCTGGCTGCTGGGGGACTTGGGAACCCCAGGAGCACTATGAGAGGGGGTCTGCAGTGAGGGGATCAAGTGGAAAATGGTTAACAGAAACATAAGGCTGCTCTATCAGAGCTGGCAAGGAAACCACTGAAGGTTCCTATCACTACTTAAGGATAACAATCTGGAACTGTAAACAACCATAGCTGCATGTGGCCTTTAACATACTGAGTCAAATCTTCATTTGCTGTATTAAAAAAACCCAAGGCTGATCAAATGATTTGGCAGAATTTTCATCTAAACGTCAATCTTCCTTTCTTTCAGGGCTCTAAATGTCCTTCAGGATGCAGGATGCAAGGGCTAATAGATGAAACAGATCATGACTTTGATAGCAGAATAGAAAAACTTAGGAAAATGCTCTTAGAAAACCAAAACAGCTACAAGAAAGCTGTTATCGTAAAGCAGGACACCATCGACGTTCTGAGCCAAAATCTGGTAAATGAGTATGGTAAGTATCATCCCCATAATTGTGTTGACCCGATTGCTTAACAGTCAGCAATCAAAAAGAGTCGTTTGCTTTGTCCTTTGAGATCAACTCACCTTAAATGATTCTTCAATATGATTTCAGAGCAGGACCAAAGAAAATGTGTGCAATGCTTTGTCTACGGGAGACCTCATCTCTTATTCCTAATCAATCCTGTCCCAGATTATTGTACAGCAGTACAAAGAAACCTCTTTCCTCCAGTGCCCCAATAGTCCTTCCCCATATGTAAACAATTCAGTGAACAATCATGTTCCATATAACTAGAGACTGATAAGTGATGCCCTGTTCTTCAGTGCTGGCCAACACACTGAGTCCAAAAAGAGGGGAGATTTAACATGTTTCTTGTGAAGGGAGTACAAATCAAGGACAGGCAGCCATCCGTGACTGAGGGAACAATAATCCACACGTAGATTTTGAAGGGAGATGAGAGTCTTGTGGTTCACTCCTAATTTGCTTATACCCACTAATTCTGTCCAGAGAGAGTTCAACTTGTTCTTCCAGGCAAGGGATGCACACACATCAGACTCGGAGTCAGCAGTTGTGCACCACCTTCTCCTGCCAGACTATTCACTGGTGTTATGAGGGAAGCATGCATGCACAACTGTTCCATGGCATGATTTGGGGTATGTGTTTGTGTGTGAGGGGGGGGAGGGAGAGAGAGAGAGAGAGGGATCGCCATATTTATATAATTTTGATGAACTGAGGTTAGAAAACAATAAAATGGAGTTGTGCTTACCTGTAAGTGATGGTCATTATCTGTTCTGTTTCACCTGGGAAATGCCATTTGGCCTGTAGATTCTATATGGAGGATCCTGAATATTGGATTGGACACTGGAGGTGTGGTGGCACTTCCCATGTGGGATTGCTCAAAGACCACAATGATGAACTTTGAGAATACATCTTGAATGTACTAGGATATTAGGTTTTTCTTTAATAATAACATTCGATTCAGAGTGTTTCAACCTGTTCAGTTCTTTAGGTAATATTGACTGCATTATCGATTGCAATATTTCCCTTTTAAAATGTCAATTTTTTAAAGGCTGCAATGTTCGCCTTTTTCTCCTATACTTGAAAATTAATTTCAAAGACACTCAACACATTTCATTGCTTATCACTGCTTCCTTGTGCTGTTCTTCAGAGCAAACAAAGATCTAATAAAGGCTAACAAAGATATGGGGATTTTCCAGTGCAGGGACAGCAGAAAGACTCTGCAGAAAGGAGCCCCATCAGGGAATAACTCATCATTTTCTCTCAAGTAAAGGTGAAGATGTGGCTGTGAGTGGAGCATTAATCTGGACCCTCTTCTATGGTGGGAGCAGGCTGACCAAAGATTTTCAGTCCTTTAAAAGGCTTAGGATGGGGTTGACCTTGGGCCAGTTACCCACTCTCAGCTTAAGTTACCTAACAGGATTGTTAAGAGGTTAAAATGGAGGAGACGAGAATGACGTAAGTTGCTTTGGGTCCCCACTGGGGAGATGCCCAGGATATAAACAAAATACAAAAGAAGAAGAAGAAGAGAAGAAGAGATTGGATTTATACCCTGCCCTTCACTACCCAAAGGAGTCTCAGTGGCTTACAAACTCCTTTCCTTTCCCTTCCCTTCCCCTCCCCACAACACACACCCTGTGAGGTAGGTGGGGCTGAGAGAGCTCTGACAGAAACTGCTCTTTTTCAAGAACAGCTGTGCCAGAACTACGGCTTGCCCAAGGTCATCCAGCAGGTGCAAGTGGAGGAGTGGGGAATAAAAACCTGGTTCTCCCAGATTAGAGTCTGCACACTTAACCACTACACCAAAAAAAAATTCATTTCTTTACCAAGTCACATTGCTGTACTATAGTGCAGCTGAGGTGGGGGCATTTAAAGGGCATTGTAATGGAATTTGCAGGTTGAGGTGGTGGTGGGGGGCTTGCACAATGCACAGGAGTGACAATGAGGAGCAGGGTGAGGGGGACAGCAGCAGAACAAGCAGCATGGGAGTGGGGCTTGTGGACGCTGTTCCTGCTTTTTATCATGCTATTTGCTGCTGCCACCATGTTGGGGGCACTTATTTTGCACCCCCATCCAGAAGCAACATAACTTGAATGCAGAAGGAAGGAAGGAAGGAAGGAAGGAAGGAAGGAAGGAAGGAAGGAAGGGAGTCTAAAATAAACACCATAAGGCTACAATATGAAAGGGTGGTTTTTGAAGCAGCAGAAGGATTTGTGGACTGGAAGAAAATAAGACAGGGAATCCTTTGTGCTTACATGGATGTGTATCTTTGGGTGCATCTAATGCAATGCCTATCACTGAGATTTGTTTACTAAATTCCCTCTGTCTGCAGTAAAAAATGAAAAGGTTCAACAAAAGTTTCAGTGAGCCTTTATATGTTCGAACACTGACTTAGTGGTTTGAGGTCGTTACACCTTTAAACAATGAGGCTTACTAACGTCAGAGTGGGGCCTGAAGGTCTCCCAGAGTGACAACCGGCCCCCAGATTTCAGAGATCAAGTCCCCCAGAGGCAATGGCAGCTTTTGAGGATGGACTCTATGGCATCACCACTAAGCATCCTCCCCATCCCAAACTCTGTACTCCTCAAACACTACTCCCAAATCTTTCCCAAGCCAGAGTTATGTGAAGGGAAAACCCGTCGTGACAATAATGCCTTCTTTTGGTCTAGATAGAGACAATAGCTATGGACAGTTATCTGATGATCTGAGGAGGAGACTCGTGACACTGAAACAGAGAGTTGTCACCCAAATGACCAGGATTAGAGCACTTCAAAACAGCATCCAAAATCAAGTTACAGAGATAAATCGTTTAGAGGTAGGTTGTGTAGTTTTTTATTATCACTTTCAAAATTTATTTACAGAGGAAGGAGCTGTTGTTTATCATCCTAGTTGATGAGCTACTCTGTCGAGAAGACATGAAGCACAAGTTAAGAGTTCTTTGCCCTGTTGGGATATTTCCAGAATCATACAGCTTACAACATTATTATATTTACCAGTTTATACTAGTTAAGCACCCATTTTCCTGTCATGGTTTCATTTAGTGAAAATTATAACTCTAATCAGGATGCTGAGAATTATTTGTAAAAAAAAACCCCACACACATTTAGAACTACAGTTCTGCCCCACTTTATGTTGTTTTGTGCTGTTGAAAGCCACTGGAAACAGAACTGAAACGGACATAGCACTTAATAGAGCTGTATTTCCCTATGAAAATATAACACTGTGTGACCTGTGTGAAAGTTCCTACAATATGTTGACTTAGAAGTAAATCCTATTCAACACAGGTTCCACTACTCCTTTTTGTTTCCCCCTTATTCCTTGTTTTACAGCCTAATTAATTTCTTTCTATTTTCTTTTCAGCTGGCCCAAACATTCAGATATCAATTGTTAATAAGTTGTTCTTGTACAGGGTTCAGGACAGAAATTTAGTACTGTACTGCTTTTCACTTTGAATGCAAAGCCTTTGCTCACTTTCACTTTATTTTTATTATAAATTTGTAATTGTATTATTATGAGCATGCATAACTTTAAAAAGATAAGTAGCTTTGTCTGCAAAGTAGAAAACAGTATGAATTTTCCCAAACAGAAACTAGCAACAAACAATTGATTCATGAATGTCAGTGATAGGTTGCCAACATCATTGTCTGAATTCTCCTTTAAAATGGAGTATAAATGAATCATGACAATTCCAGGCTAAACTACATGTTTAGAAGCAATCCAGGATTTCCACGACTGGAGCAGTTAAACCAGTGTGGAACTAGTTTCTATTTGAAGAGCACACATATCTTTAAATAAAGCAATGTATATCCTGCCTCGCTCCCAAAGGACATGATGCCCTTCCAATGAATACAGTGGCCTCAGCTCTCTTACAGCTATTTCAGTAGCCTCAATGAAGTCAGTGGAATGAATCCATCATAAAGAGTCTGATTATTGCAAAATAAAGAGTGGTTAAGAAGAAAACTGCTTTAGGACATTTGGAAATCAAATTGCAGTCACCTAATTTTTCCCCTATCCATTTCTATACAGGTGGATATTGATATTAAAGTACGTGCCTGCCATGGATCTTGCGCTCGAGGTGTTGCCTTCAATGTGAACCCAGAGAGCTATGACACCATAAGGAAGCAACTTGTTCAAGTTAGTGGCATCAACTTGCAACCAGAATTTCAAAGTAATCCCTTGAGGGTCCTGAAAATACGACCGCTGAAAGACTCTACTGTTCCTGAACATTACAAAAGTCTTCTCTTGTCTGAAGAAGACACAAAAACACTTAATAAATTAAGTCTGTATGAAGCAGTATTAGAAGGTCCAGGATCAGCATCTGGAGGTTCAGCTGTAGTCACCAAGCATGTTGTCTCAGAAGCAGGTTCAGATCGACAACCACATACCACCAAGGTAGTCACTCCTGGTTTTCTGGATGGACTACCAGAAGAAACAGGAGGCTCCATCAACATCAAAGTGACCTCTACTGGTGGTGGAAGTGGCTTCTCTGATCTCCGTTTGTCAGATGTAAAAGAGTTTTTCACCCCAGATGCCACTAGCAAACTCCACGGAACAAGCACCAGGACCCATGTTGAGCATTTTGAAGGACCTGACATTATCTCTGACCTACAGGAGGGAGAAGATGATGATTTCAGAATGATTCACCTCTTACCTGAATCCCATTCTAAAACAAGTGGCACCTCATCACATTCCAGAACTGTCATAACCAGCAGCAGTAGAACTAGTAGCGTCAGCAAAGGGGGCTCCACTTTTGAAACCAAATCACTAAAAATTTCTTCACCATTTGAGGAGACACATAGTTTGCAACATGATGAAAGTGGAGAGGATGCTCCTGATTTTCGGGCACGCAGCTTGAGCACAGGCGGAGAGAAGCTGGGGGAAAGCTACATCGGGACAGGTATCCATCACAGAAAATAACTATTGAGGGAGCAGGAGTGAGTTCCGTTTGCAACCAAACAGACACACTAGTTATACCATTACCTCACTACATTTCATAGTTTAAAAATTACAAATAATGTGTCTGTTTGTTGCCATTTAGGAAAGGCGGGGAAATTACTTCTTATTGTTAGTGATTGGATAGCAAGACAGTTGCATAGAGAGTGTCATCTGCAATTAAAATGTGCATGTAAGAAATAATTTCAGGGGAAACAAAAACAAGTTCCAAAGTTTCTTTTTAGTGTAGCAGAAAATTAAATGTAGCTGGTTACCTTCAGCATTATTACTGTTTGGATTCCTGTGAGCCTTTTATAAAGTGTAACTGAAAACTTCTGTCAACCAGATCAACTTTTTTTTTTAGACTGTGAGGATATCCATCAAAAACACACTTCTGGTGCCCAAAGTGGCATTTTCAGAATCAAGCCAGCAGGATCCACTAAGGTTATTTCAGTTTATTGCGACCAAGAGACCAGTTTGGGAGGATGGCTTCTGATCCAACAGAGATTTGATGGGTCATTGAATTTTAACCGGACCTGGGAAGACTACAAGAAAGGTTTCGGCAGCGTGGATGGCAAAGGGAATGGAGAGCTCTGGTTGGGCAATGAAAATCTCCATATACTGACCCAGAAGGACACTGTCCTTCGAGTGGAAGTAGAGGACTGGGAGGGCAATGAAGCTTATGCAGAGTATTATATGCATATAGGTTCTGAACTGGAAGGCTATAGCCTCAGTGTCTCCGATTATGAGGGCACAGCTGGAGATGCTCTGATCATAGGCTCAGAGGAAGAAGGCAGTGAATACACCACTCACACCAACATGAAGTTCAGTACCTTTGACAGAGACAGTGATCAGTGGGAGGAAAACTGTGCTGAAGTCTATGGAGGTGGGTGGTGGTACAACAATTGCCAGGCTGCTAACCTCAATGGAATTTACTACTCAGGAGGTCAATATGACCCAAGGAACAACATTCCTTATGAGATTGAAAATGGTGTGGTGTGGGTCCCCTTCAGACCCTCAGATTACTCTCTCAAAGTTGCTAGAATGAAAATTAGGCCTGTAGAGACAGATTAGGAAGAAACGGAAAAACTGAACTTTCTCCCAAACGATATTCTTAAAATTAAATTGTATTTTTTAATCCAAGCAACTGAATGCAACGGAGACACATCTGCATATTAAATAAAACAAAATGTTTCACTCTTTAAAACATTGGTGGTGTGGTTAATTTATTTACAACCAGTATTATGAATAAATATTTTACATTGGCTGGTGGGCTTGGTGTTCATAGTGCACCAGTTGATACCCATTGAAACCAATCCTGTTATCTGAGCAAAAAAATTCTCTGGGGTGTATCCAGTGACTGCCTTCCATTAAGTCTGAGGTCTCCTTCCAACAGGAGGAGGCTTTCCCCATCACAGGAAGAATCCTTCTGTTGACGCTTCTGCTGAATTTAATGGAAAGAAGTCAATGAAGCCAACCTCATATTTTTAACTCCTAAGAATTGCTTGTATGGAAACATTGTTGGGTAGCACTGAAGGAAATGTATAACAACTGGGATCAAATCCTGTCCACTGAAATGGGAGACAAAAATCTGTTATGAATAATCAATAGGAAATATTCTGGAATGGGAATGCAATAAGGGACATAAAACTAAAAAAATGAAATTAAACAATATTATAAGGAGGAAGAAGAAAAGATTGGATTTATACCCTGCCCTTCACTACCCAAAGGAGTCTCAGAATGGCTTACAAACTCCTTTCCCTTCCCCTCCTCACAACACACACCCTGTGAGGTAGGTGAGGCTGAGAGAGCTCTGAATAGAAACTGCTCTTTTTCAAGAACAGCTGTGCCAGAACTACGGCTTGCCCAAGGTCATCCAGCAGGTGCAACTGGAGGAGTGGGGAATCAAACCTGGTTCTCCCAGATTAGAGTCCACACACTTAACTGCTAAACCAAACTGACCCAAGGCTAATCTACATTTGGGGGGAAATACATGGTACAGAGACGGGAGAGTGTCTTTTTAAAAATTCAACTGATAGAAAATCCTATCCAAAATTTCCAGCACATAAAAAACTAGCTCATCAGAGAATGGTCTAGGCGAAAACAAATCCTGCTAGAATGCTTGCTTTCCATAGGCAGGAGTTTAAATGTGGGTGATCAGAGCATACTGTTTCCTGTCAGCTCCAGCATTCTGAACAGGTACAGTCCCAATAGGTTCAGTAGAGTAGCTTCTTCTTCTTCTTTTTTAATACACAGCTTGGTCTTCTACTACGATGGTTCTATAGAATAAGAAACATTGGAAGCGAGACAGCTGGAACCAACTAGCATTTAAAATGCTGGAGGGGAAAAAAAAAACTTTTTAGTTGCCCCAAACCTTCAATATGGTGTTCAAAGAAACATCCTTCTTCTGTGGAGAGGGTAGAGCCTCTAGCAACAGAACCTCAGCAAGGCTGATATACTAGGCACATGGGAAAATGCCACAATGGAGCCCGAAGGAGAACAGGAGGAGAGTAAGGAGCAAGCTGAGGGTCTGTAGCAACCTGTTTCCAAACTTTGTCCCTGTTAGAGGAAGGAGGAGATTATGGAAACACCTCAAGACTTTCTGGGGCGTATAGGCCAAAATGACAAAGGTGTTGCAAAAAACAGGGACTTAGCAAAATATTTAAGGGTGGGTGGTTTAGGGGAATGAGAGCTGTAGTTAAGCTTTATATAAAGCTGGTCCCCTGAATATAATTAGAAGCCATGATTAGTAAAGCAGTTTATTGGTCTGTCAATGCTAAGGCCATTGCAGCTTCTCCTCCTTTCCTTTGTTTTTGAATTCACACCATGGAAAAGTGTATGTAGAACATGGGCAGGGTCCTGGTTGTCTGAAGAGTTTATGCTCACTCTTTACTCAGCCCTACTCTGAATCTACATTATAGAAATAAGGGAGAATGAGGATCCGGCAGTGGTGGTAGCAATGCCACCCTGTGTAGCTCCAGGCAATACAACCTTCAGGGAACATGAGCTAGATCTAGGAAGGAGAAGCAGTAATGTGGCTGGAAGAAATAGAAGATTCCTTACGACAGAAGCCTGGGAAGGAGCAGCAGAAAGGGAGAAACTGGTGAAGAGATAGTGCCAAGGGCAGATTTGGAGCCAATGCAGACATTGTGGCAGGACTTAAGTGTTGTGTGGATTCCTGTTAGGGCTGCCAAGTGGGGGCGGGTAAACCCCCGCTTCGGAGGCCCGATTCCCACCCCTGCGGAATCGGGCCCCGGGGGGACTCCGCCCCCCGAAGCACAGTGTGGCTGCGTCTCCGGAGGTGACACAACCACGTCGATCACGTTGGGGGCATGGCCCCGATCGTCAGAGGGAAAACTCTATGGTTTTCCCTCCGATGATCGGGGCCAGGCCCTCAACGTGATCGACGTCGCGCGTCGCATCGACAGACAGCTCCCGGAGCCCAGCGAGGCTCCCCCGCCAGTAAGAAAAATTGACTTGGCAACCCTAATTCCTGTCAATATGAAAATGAGGCATGCAGTTTATAGAATTAGGAGCAACATCATGCTTTATATACATCTTTGAGAATCATTTATGAAAAATTATCCAGTCTGAAACTGTAGAAAGCAACCAACTGGCTTATACTCACATTCGTAAACTCGGTATGTTATAGGAACTACATGGTTTGTGACAATATTAAAAGAGCTTAAAGGCCACTATTGTATTGTTTCCTAGTTTAACACATAATTCTCCTGAGAGACTTGAGAGGAAGCTGTTTAAGAAACCATAGCTAGAAACAGAACTAGAAAATTGACTTATAAAGTGTGGAGTTTAGTAATCCAAGAAACGGAGGCTCCCTAATTAATCAAGAAGGATGCAAGGGATATTTTCACATGGCAGCAGTTTCCACCAGTCTCATACCATCATCATCTATATATCTATTTCTAAAGTGTGGCCCCCATCTGTGGATATCTAAGTATGTGGATTGGGGCTACACTTACCCCAAACAGATGTTTCTGCAAACAACGGCGACACAGCTGGGCCAGGAGCCATGTCTGGCTTGGCGACAAGGGAGCCACTCTGGGCCTGGAGCAGCTTCCTGATACTTCAGCTGCTGTGGCTGGTAAGGTAAGGAGGGGGCGGAAGAGAGCTGGGGGGGGAATGTTGACAAGGGGGGTTAACGAATTAGAGAGGGGGTAGGTTGACAGAGAAGGGAGTGGTAGATTGATAGAGAAGGGATGGGGACAAAAGGGAGAGGGGGTAGGCTGAAATATAAGGATAGAGGGAGAAAAAGTGGGGACATAAAGGGTAGGTTGACAGAGAAGGGGAGGGATAGATTGACAGAGAAGAGGTGGGGTCAAAAGAAATGGGGGTAGGTTGACATAAAGGAATGGGAGAAAGAGGGTAGGAAATGGGGTTGACACAGAAGGGGAAGAAGAAGAAGAAGAAGAAGAAGAAGAGAAGAGATTGGATTTATACCCCGCCCTTCACTACCCAAAGGTGTCTCAGAGCGGCTTACAAACTCCTTTCCCTTCCCCTCCCCACAACAGACACCCTATGAGGTGGGTGGGGCTGAGAGAACTCTCACACAAACTGCTCTTTTTCAAGGACAGCTGTGCCAGAGCTTGTGACTGACCCAAGGTCACATCAGCAGGTGCAAGTGGAGGAGTGGGGAATCAAACCCGGTTCTCCCAGATTAGAGTCCGCACACTTAACCACTACACCAAACTGGGATAGATTGATGGAGAAGAGCTGGGGGACAAAAGATATAGGGGGTAGATTGACAGGGAAAGGAAATGGGAGAAAAAGGGGGGAGATTGTCAAAGAAGGAGAGGAGGAGAAAGTGACGGGGGGAATTAACAGAATGGGAGAGGGAGAAAGAGAGGTGGGGAAGATTGACATAAGGAGAGGGGATGAGAAAGAGGAGGAAGATGATTAGAGAAGAAGGAAGAGGGAATGAAGCTAGTGGGGAGGGATGCATCCTCCCCACAAGTTTCTATCAGGTCCCCACTTATATATACTATTAGCAAAGTCAGCCAGATCTGAGGATACTTAAATTTAGTGACTGGAGCTATGACTGGACAAGACAGACCTTTCTACAAACCTGGAATCTGCTCCAGGTTTGCAGAAGAGTCTGAAATCTTTAAAAAACCCAAAAAACACTGCCGTTAAAAAAACCCCAAAATAATAAAGGAAGTGTGTGTAATTTTAAGAAACAGAAGCCCTCAATGGTCACTCCTAGGTAACCACAGCATTCTAAGCTTGGTCTGTCAGTAAAAGGCAGGGGAAGGCCCAGCGGGGGGATGAGGGAGATGTTCTGGGAGCTGGAAGCATTGTCACATGACGTGCCTACGTCATTGGAAGTGATGTCATGCAACATGCCTACATCATGCAGAAGGGACGTTGGGACGTTAGGGCTGTTGGGGGCAGTGCTCTGATTTTTGGGCAAAACCTTATGGTAAAATCAGCCTTGAATCATAGAGTTTTGCCCAAAAACCAGAAAGTCACCCCCCAGGGTGACATTGTGATGTCATATTTATGTCTGGCAACATTGCTGTTTGGGGGGGGTCTTCCCCCGGCCAGCTGGCCAGCGGCAAGCAAGAGCCCACAAAATCAAGAATCCCTCGCCCCCAACTGGGGAATGGCAACCCTAGGGCCCTTTGAGGGAGGACTCATTGGGGCCAGGGTCAGCAGCAACCATTGAGTGATGATACCACCCAGCTTGCATGACTCACCTAGGCCTGGCTATAAAAGCCATTGTGGTGTAGCTTCAAAGTAGGGTCTGAGAAACCCATGTTCAAACCCCCATCTTGCTATGGAAGCTCACTGGGTGATTTTCAGCCTAACCTACTTCACAGGGTTGTTGTGAGGATAAAAAGGAGGAGAGGAGAATAAAGTAAGCTGCTTTGATTCCCACTGTGGAGAAAGGTGAGGTAGAAATGAAGTAAATAAATAATAAATACAGCTGAAGATCAGAAGTAGATAAAATACGGTTTGATGAATGGGAGAGAAGGAGAGAATGGGGGAGGGAAAGGGGAGATGATATGGATGTTGCTAGGAGGAAAAGTGAGGTTCTCCCTGACAAGTTCTTGAGGATATCCTGCCGTACAAGTATGCCTTGCCCAGTGACCAGCTCCACACAAATTGGGCCACAGTTTTCCTAAGTAGAGTTTGCCAGGGTGGGGGAGGGAAAGCTTAAGACAAAGAGGCAGATAAAGGGAGGTTGGCCCTTGGGTGAGAAGGAAGGAAATAGGAAAAGGGAAGAGGCAATGGGGAGGGGAAGAAAGATGAAATAGTGGAGGAGGGGGGAATGAGCTGCCTCCCACAAATCCTTCTGAGTTTCCACTTGTATATGCTAGTAGTGAAGTGTGGCCCCATCTGTGGATATCTAAATCTTTGGACTGGAGCCACACAGGAAACCCCTGGTTTGCAGAAAAATCTGAAACTAAGAAAATACATTGGTAGGTTTTTTAAAAAATCTCTCCAAAATAATACCACTGTCTACACATGCCTGTTCTGGGCCCAGCTGCAGTCGCAGCAGTATCCAGAAGATGCTCTGACACCGCAGAAACTCCTAATCTCTGCCACCATCGTGGCCAGGCCTGGAGGCAGCTGCAGAGGCTCTGCAATGGGGGGAGGGGGCTGGGATTGGAAGGAAACTGCGCCAGGGCTCAGAGGGTAAGGGGGGGATGGGATTCCCCCATGAGTCTCACAACCCCCCGCTTGTCCCAACCAGTAAATAAAGATGGAATGGTCAACTGTATGAAAGGCCACTGAAAGATGGAACAGTATTAACAGGGATGACTTTTCCCTGCCTAAGTGAAGATCATCGTCCAATGCACTCAAAGTTGTTTGATTTCCAAACCCAGCCCTGAAAACAGAAGGTAGTTGCCTCATCCAAGAACCCCTGGAGCTGCTCTATCACCAGATCCTCTATCACCTTCCACTGAAATAGCAACTTACAACTGCCTACAACTGGTTGCTTCATCCTTAGTCAATGGAGTTTTTACAAGCAGAGGTCTAGTAACTGTTTACTTTGAAACACTAGGAAGAACCTCAATGAGAGGCATTGTAACCAAAGACCCTTAATACCTTTCCATGGCATGATTTTAAAGGCCAAGATGGGCATAAATTAAGAGTGTGGTTGCTGGCTCTCATACCCCCAAAGACTCATCCATCAGTAAGATCTGAATCTTTCCATTTAGAGCCAGTGTGGTGTAGTAATTGCAGTACTGGACCAGGATCTGGGAGACCTAGGGTCAAATCCCCAGTCTCCCATGAAAGGTTGCTGGGTGACCTAGAGCCAGTCACTCTCTCTCTACCTTACAGAATAGTTATGAGCACAAAATGAAGGACTGCGGAGTATTTTATGCCATTTTGGATTTTCATTGGGGAGAAAAGTGGAATATAAATTAAGTAAATAAGTAAACAGGAAAAGGTCAAGCAGGTACTAGATCTACTCCCCACTTAGCCTGCAAGTCAGAACAGATGGAAGCATTTTAAATCAGCAAAGGACCTTGCTAAAATATCACGGCTTGGAGTTGAATTAACATAATTAACATGTTTGGACTTAAGTGTTAGCATGTAATGAATCACCTTCAATAACTGAACTGGATGAAGTTCAGCTGATGCAGTGGTGAGGTATGAATGACTCCCACATATCTATCATTTCAAAAAATGTCTAAAACTGTAGTGCTCAAGAGGGCATTTGCTTAAAGGGAAAGAAGGGGTCGTAAAACAGAACTCTGCAGGAAGGGCATTTTCTATAAAGGTGGTAACGTTTTGCCCTGACTTGGCTGACCCAGGCTAGCCCAGGCTCATCAGATCCCGGAAGCTAAGTAAGGTTACCCCTGGTTAGTACTTGGATGGGAGACCAGCAAGGAAGTCGAGGGCTGCTATGCAGAGGCAGGCAGTGGCAGACCACTTCTGAACATCTCTGGCCTTGAAAACCCTACAGGGTCGTCATAAGTTGGCTGCAATTTGACAGCACTTTCCACCACCACCAATAAAGTTTTAATTGTAACCATCTGTGAAATTGTGAGGCAATTTTTCCTTCCCCTTTTTGTACTGCATTGCTTACTGGATGATCTATGCTGCCGGAAGTTCAGCATCTTGTATTTGTGAAATCCAGCTTATTGGACTTTGGTTCTCTAATTGCGATATCCAGCGTATGTGACATATGACACTGCTTGTACTTCATTGTTTTTTCATTCCTGAAATCTAGTTTTATTGCATTGTTCATAGTATGCACTATACTGTCCGTATTACCTTATCTTTTATAATTCTGCAATCCACCTTGAGTGTCAATGAGGAAGGCAGATGACAAATGAAGTAAACATTTTAATGCATAGGTACACAAGCAAGCAAGATCTGCAAGAGTGAGCTTTGCTTGAACATGTCACTTTAAATAAATGGAATGCCCGTATGCACAGGAACCTCCATGTTCAGAAGTATTATACATCTGAATATCAAATGCTGAGGACAAATAACAGGAGAGAGGTTTTGCCTTCATGTGAACTGGAGGCATCTGGCAGGCCACTATTTGAAGCAGAATGCAGGACTAGATGGACTCCAGCCTGAATTAGAAGTTATTACCAATTACAGCTATTGTGAATGGTCTGTATTTTTTTCTTGATCACTTAAATCTTGCCTTGCTTATCCTGCATTTCATGGTCCTTTGATCCTGCTGTTTACAAATATATATGTGTCTGCCTAATGAGGCCTGGGTACATGCATCTTACCAAGTAAACTCTAGTCTACAGGTTCATGCTAGAATAAAAGTCAGTCTTCAAGGTATCACAAGACTTCTATATTCAGGGATCTGAATTCAATTTTAAATGGAATAGAACATTTTAATACTGGGAGGGGAAATGGGCTAACTAAGTAGTTTCAGTAGTGCATGTCTTGTTCACATCACAAATAATATTTGCAGGCTGTTTTCATGGTACAATTTTAGTCACATATTATGCATAATATCTTGGCTTTTATACACATAGGTAATTTTTTCTTATTACTTTCATGAAAAGTCAAGATCGAGTATCATGGAAAGATGTGAGCAAAAAATCTTATTACTATTTATTTTGATAATTATTATTGTTGGAAGAAGGGCCGAATTTTCATGCTCACTTTCTTCAGTGAATGCCAAGACCCTTTAAAATTCATCCATACAACTCCATCATCTGTTCCATGTTTTGTCATATCTGGTGTATACACTCCATTCCAGTAGTATCTGCCATTTGGATTGGCTGAATGACAGCGATTATACCACCAACCACCAGCATCTTCCTTAGCACACTGTTTTTTGGGGTCTGTCGTCCTGTGAGGGAAAACACAGAAATCAGTGTTGTTGATCAAGACACCTGCGCCCTCATAAGACATTAGGTACATTCCCTGTGAATATTCTCTTCACTTCCAACAGACACGTAATTGTGAATTCAGAGCCTGCTTCGGTGGGGAGGGTGAGATATAAATCAAATAAATAAATAAATAAATAAAATAATACCTTGCTTTAATAAGGTCTGCCCTCTTAAATCAACATTTCTATCTCAGAAGATTGCCTCACAGTCCTCCAGACAAAATGTACTGCACACAGTACACCCTCATCATTCACAGATTAATGATTCTTCATTTTATTTATTCATTGTCCAAACAATGTGATGTGGTTTCCTTCAGGCTTTTGCTTACATTTTGCAGGAAATATGGCTGTTCTGCTACTGAGAGGCAGCACATTCTCTGCCTCCCAGTATTCACAAATGTCATCATTCACAGTGATTCCAGGAATGGATCCCTACAAATAGTGAGGATCTATTGTATTCTTAATAATATTCTCCAGGCTACAGCTCGGGGGGGGTGGGGACTTTAGAGGTCCACACTGGAGCCTATGAGCCAACCAGGACGGAATGAATTGGTTTCAAGTACTCCCTTCTCCTAAACCTTCCCCAGATGGAGAAAGACATCCTTTAACAAGTTTATCAAAGGGATTTAATGGATCCAGCCCAATGATTTCAATAAGGGCTATGTAATGCTAGGTGAGCAAAGAATTGCAGCATTTGTAAAGCAATCCATCTCCAGTTACACATGTCTTAAAATTATAGTTTATCCATTTTATCATCGAGCATGCCAATCATTAGTTTTAAGCAACTTATCATATGTATATTTTTATCCCCGTTTAATTACCCAGCCTCCCTTCTCCCTTTGCCTTTGACATAGCTCTGAATGCCAAATCTTCTGTACAGGTTCCTCACAATTAAAAACAACAGGTGTTTCTTTTAGTATTTCATGTATCAAGCCAAAATTTGTACATCCAGGAACAGAGTAAGGAGATAATCACACCAACAGGCAAGATAAAGAAATAAAAGATGGTGAGAAATCATGAAAAGAATTGGTATCCATAAAGAAGCAGAAGTTTCTGATATGTGAAGTTTCTAATATGTGAAGAAGAATGGCAGATGAAAATACACATACCATCTATCATTGTCTC
Organism: Gekko japonicus; assembly: GCF_001447785.1. Lineage (NCBI taxonomy): Eukaryota > Metazoa > Chordata > Lepidosauria > Squamata > Gekkonidae > Gekko > Gekko japonicus. Next base: position 466,542 of record NW_015165245.1, on the reverse strand, counting down.
TGTCAAAAGTGCTGAAAAACATGCCATTATGGACAGTCATTGTTCGGTTCACGCCTTGCAGCTGCGAAGCTCCTTCCATAAGAGCATTTCCAGCTGTTCCCTTATAGTTACTAACAGAGAGCTGGTACTTGTTTGCTTCTCCCTGCACACTGAATCGTTCATAATGTGCCTTAACTTTATCACCATTCCAGTCTTCCAGTTCAATTAAAACTTCAGTAGGTCCTGTTTTGGTTAGCTGGCTGATTCTTTCATTTCCAAGCCAATATTCACCTGTGACACAACAAAAACAAATTGACTGAAGGACTTTCAAGAAAGCTTTGCAGAGACTACATTAAAATGGAAGGTCAGCCTGATGAGGAGAGAGGGGAGAGAACTGAGACAAAATATCCCCCTTTGACTAAAATGTGGGGTTAAATCCCAGAACCATGCATAAATGCACAAAAGCTCAAGAGAGCAGCCTCAGTCTTACAAGTGTTGGGCTCAAGACGTAAATGACAAGACCAGTTCCCCTATTTGTGAGCTCACACAAAAGAACAGCACAAGTACTCACAACTTAGCTGAAGCGTAAGATAAGAGACCTCACTTTCTGCACAAGGAGCAACAGCAGGGATTAATTTATTATTACCAGCTGTTCAAAGTCAAATTCTTACCTGGCGTGTCACAATAGTTCTTTCCACCACTCAATGCAATATTTCCAAACCCTTTTTTGTATGAATCCCATGTTCTTCCAAAACCAACACTGCCATCTTGGCGGTTCTGAATAAGAGTCCAGCCTGTCAAATTGGGAGAGGGACATCCAAATGTAATGATTATTTCTCATGAACTAATATCATTTCATTTTTTTAAAAAATGAAATATCCTGGCACAGGCCATTTCCAAAGCCATCACTAATTCAGCTTAAATGTTTTGAGTCTTAAAATGCTTTATTTTACTAAATATGATCTGTGTGCTTTCCACAGAAAGTGCACAATCTGTTGGGAACTTCTCCCATTTCTCACACAACTTGGTAAACCTAAATACCACTAGGATTGCCACCCTCCAGGCGGGGCCTGGAGTTCTCCCGGAATTATCTCCAGACGTCAGAGACCAGTTCCTCTGGAGGAAACGGCAGCTTTGGAGGACAGATTTGGTGGTATACCACAGAGCTCACACGTCCCCCAAACTACCTCCACTTCCCAAACTCTGCCCTCCCCTGGCATCACCCCTAGATATCCAGGAATTTCTGAACCCCGAGTTGGCAGCTCTAAATACCTCAGATAATACTGGGACTCTGGTGGCTAGTGGAGCACTTAAAATCCAGTGATTTCACTGGCAGCTAGTTATGCATCTACAGAAATTAATTCCTCCCTCTCTCAAAGGCAAGCTACAACATATTTGACACAGAAATAAACTTTATAAGATATTATCCAGCCAAAGTTCAGTGCTTTTTAGTCCAATTGATATCAGTCTCTCTCTCGTTGAATCACTGGAATTTAACAAAGGGCTTAACTTTGGCAGGATTGCATCTATAATACAAAAAACTATAGAGGGCGTAAACTCAACAAAATTAAAATCTCTATCACATTTTTAGAAACTGTGTATTATATTTATTTTTTTAAGAAACTAATTTCATAGTTAGAATCACAGACCACACCCATGTTTGCCTGTAGAAGCTACTGAAGACAGACAGTGAAAAAAACATGACTATTATGACTTCCTTAACACTCACCTCCATTTTCTGTGGTCATGTCACAGTAAACTCTGTAAGGTTTGAAAATAGGATCAGGTTGAATAAGGTACAATTCTGATGTTTCGCCTCCTTTCCTAATTATGTCTTCACACTCTGTAATGGGAGCAAACAACGAAATCTATTCAAACTCCTTACATACAGGATGTCTAATGTGTATTTACGTCTGTGGCCCATACCCTGTGGAAGTCAACAGTGCTCTTGGGAATTATATTTAGAAATCCCCCCTCCCAAAAAAATCCTGATAAATTTTATTGAACTACTATGGAAGCTGTGATCTCTTTCAAGATGTGAACTCTTTCAGGATTCAGTGCAATGGAGTTTTCATTCAATAAACCTGAGATGTCAGAGGCCTGATGCCCATGCATGCATCAACTGGTTGAAAAGAAAGGGCAGTGAAACATCAGTAGGATCGTTTTAGATCTCTTCATAATAGGGAGTTGATAAGAAGGTGAGAGAGAAGGGTTTTTTGTAGGGTTGCTGCACTCTCAGGTATCAGCAGCCAGCCATAACTCAGAAGCTGTAACTGTAGGTGGAACTACCTGAGGCACTGCAAAAGGTGGGGCGCTCACAAAAGTGGAAAGTGCAAACAAAAAAGAGAAGACACTGATAGGCTTCCTTCTGGTTATTGTTTGCTCACTGCAGCACTACTATACCTGATAAAAGTGGGCAATGTGGCACAAGTGGATTTTTCCTTTATTGTTCTGGAATTTCACTGTGTGCTCCTCATTAAGTCTGGTTTAACTAGGAGAACTGAGCATGTGCAGTTTTCTGCTCATTCAGCTCCTTTATATCTTTCTCCCGATATGTTACCACTGTGCACGCGCACACTGATAAAATACTGTAAGAAACAATCCTGATACAATTGTAGCAGTGATTGTGCCAGTGCTTTACTGACGCACACATGCACTTATCTGCATTGGTAAAACACCATAGAAAAGGACTCTTCATGCAATTATATACACAGAGGTGGACTGGCCATTATGGCCACCAGGGCTTTTCCAGGTAGGTTGATGGCCTCCCCTCACCTGGGCTGGACCAGCCCAGTGGCACAAGAGTTGCATGGGGCCTGCATGGGCAGGCAGGGTGACTCTCCCTTTCTCCTTTGGGTGGGCAGGGGCAGGGCAACCAAGCTGCCTCTCCGTCTGTTCTTTGGGGAGGGGCTCTTCCCCAGCTTTCCCTCCCAGTCCACCCCTGGTACAATCACAGTCAAGATTGCTGCTTTTTTTTTTTTTTTGGCTGTGTTTTATCAACAAGCAAGTATAAATCAGGTGGAAATGTGCAATTGCCTAGAAGACAGCAAACTGCCCATGTACAATGATTTATACCAAACTTGGAAATTAAAAAAAATGTAACAACAAAGCTTTTAATGCTCCACTTTGGAAACCAGACTTTGTAATTTGGATCTCTGAAATCTAAGGAGAAAATCAGATTAGAAGTTTGGAAGTACCTCTAATAAGGTTCTTTGTGCAATGCCCTGGTAGCTTCTTGAAGGCTGCCTATATACCTAACTGTAGAGCAAGATAAAAAAAGGATATGAAATGTTACCTTTGCCAGAGACAACTGGGATATTGCATGAAACTGTACAAGGAGTCTGGCAGCTGTCCAACTGGGATGTGACAACGCTTTCCAGTTTTTCTAATTTTTGGTGCAAAGTGTCCACAATACTACGAAGTATTTTCAGATTAGATGGTATGTTGCTGTCCATGTTCTCTTTGATGAAAATGTAATGCTGCTCAACCTCTTTGTTGTATTCAGAAATTATATTCTCATTATCTAGAAAAAAGAAAATTCTTATAAACAGATTTTTTTTTAAAAAAAACCCTAACAAGATGGCAACCTGATTAAAGTAGTTTATAAACATATAAAGTAGTTTATAAAGTAGTTTATATAAAAAAAGTTTTGCCTTCCATTTTTTACCTGGTCAAACATTTGAGGGACACAGTGGATAATCTGACCCACTACTCTGGCCAAGAATCATTGCCCTAATTTCTTAAACTGAGGGTCAGTTCCCGTGACCAAATGAGGTCATTATTAATGTGCTGGTTTTAATGCATGATGCTTAAACAGGTTTTACATTCCCAAGGCTTAACAAAAAGGCTACTTTGACCAGGATTATGGTTGAAAAGTGACACAATTAATATAGGGTGTCTCACAAATCAGTTGCATCTGGAAGCAGTCACATGACACACACGTGTGTAAGACTATATAGATCCACTCAACCCACATCACAGGTACTACACATGTTCAGAAAACTTGGGAAAGTTTGAGACCTTCTGTGAATGAGTCTTGAAGATGTCACAGTTTGTGCTGGGTAGTTAATTGCAGTGCCAGTACCCCATCACTGGTTGACTTCAAGTTGCTGAGGGAGTACCCAGAGCTCAGTCTGGTCATGTGAACTGGCTCACCTCACAGTGCTCATTATTTGTAGCCTTCCTAGAGGAGTCTTTTCCACTGAAACCAAGAGCAAAACAGCTTGGTCTGCACACCAGTTTACTAATGGGATAAATAACACAGGCAATGGTTACCTTTTACTTGTTTCTGTCTTTTCGTTAACCGCTGATCCAGTTGGTTGGTGAACTCATAGAAAGTGGAAGAGGTTCTTTCTAGGGCACGTATTTTCTTGTCTAGATCTGCAATAGATGGTTTCACTGTTCTTTCCTGTTTTACCAGTGCAGTTTGCAGCTCACATCCAGTTGGACATAGCACTCCCTTTTTAAAAAAAGACCTAGTTACAAATGCAGTCGATTAGGATTTATATCTCTCCTTATATATAATTGAATAGTGGGTGCCAAAGTTCTAAAATGCACTCCTTTAGTGTATGGACGCTTGAACTGTCAGTCAGAAGACGCTGGCTGGGTTGACTGGCTGCTTTGTGCAGTCCCGCCCAGTGTTTCAAGGTCTTTTGCATATGGAAGCTGATTGGACTTCACTGCATTCCACACCTCAAACTCACCCCCCCCCCCGCAAGGCAGTTGGAATGTCAATTGCATATGGAACCTTCAAGGTCTTTTGCATATGGAAGCTGATTGGACTTCACTGCATTCCACACCTCAAACTCACCCCCCCCCCCGCAAGGCAGTTGGAATGTCAATTGCATATGGAACCTTCAAGGTCTTTTGCATATGGAAGCTGATTGGACTTCACTGCATTCCACACCTCAAACTCACCCCCCCCCCCGCAAGGCAGTTGGAATGTCAATTGCATATGGAACCTTCAAGGTCTTTTGCATATGGAAGCTGATTGGACTTCACTGCATTCCACACCTCAAACTCACCCCCCCCCCCGCAAGGCAGTTGGAATGTCAATTGCATATGGAACCTTCAAGGTCTTTTGCATATGGAAGCTGATTGGACTTCACTGCATTCCACACCTCAAACTCACCCCCCCCCCCGCAAGGCAGTTGGAATGTCAATTGCATATGGAACCTTCAAGGTCTTTTGCATATGGAAGCTGATTGGACTTCACTGCATTCCACACCTCAAACTCACCCCCCCCCCCGCAAGGCAGTTGGAATGTCAATTGCATATGGAACCTTCAAGGTCTTTTGCATATGGAAGCTGATTGGACTTCACTGCATTCCACACCTCAAACTCACCCCCCCCCCCGCAAGGCAGTTGGAATGTCAATTGCATATGGAACCTTCAAGGTCTTTTGCATATGGAAGCTGATTGGACTTCACTGCATTCCACACCTCAAACTCACCCCCCCCCCCGCAAGGCAGTTGGAATGTCTGGTGGTGTGTAGGTCCCAGGATAATGTTTTAAAAGCTGCCCGGGGAGATGGGGACCGCAGACAGGTTACAGTGCCATAGACTCCACCCTCCAAACCAGCCACTTTGTCCTGGGTAACAATTGCTGCCAGTCTCCAGGTGAGGGCCACAGATCACTCACAATTACAACTGCTCTTCAGGTAGCAGAGATCAGTTCCTCTGGAGAAAACAGTGGACTCTGTCATTATACCCTGCTGAGGTCACCACAGCAAATTGACACTGTTTGCCCAAAGCCAGAGCACTCCCCCAGAGCCTCTTTCTAGATCTCGTTGTATTGCTTTCACAACGGGCTTTACTGCTAGTATATATATATTTATATACCTTGAGTGATGCAGAATCACACCACTAGGTAAGTGGCACTCACAAAAGAAACAGTACTTGTACCACTGTCAGTACATACAAATGGAGCTTTTTAAGTGTGTATGAAGAAATGGTAAACAAACCAATAAACTGGATAACGAGTTCATTGTACATAATTCATAACAGAAGAATCATGAAGTTGGGGTGTGAAGTGATTATGTGCCATACTGTGTAAACAAGATAAATTTTTAAATAGTAGTAATGACAGTGCTAAAACATAAGAAGCAAAAATAATGTAACCACCTAGAGTGGGTTCCATTAACAGAACAGAACTTCCTGTCTGGCCTTCCCTCTGCATCCTACTGATCTCCATGAAATGCCCTGGGGAATGACATGGGGGGGGGGAGGCTACCATGAGAAGGTGGAATCGAAATTGCCCCCCCCCCACAAGGAGTGGAACATTTATTCTGGATCCAACACCTAAGATATACAGACTAATTCAAGCAGAAAGTAGCTCAGAAACAGCCACATTCATGAGGAATTAATGTTCTAACACATCCATGTATGCTCTGAGATGCCAATGAGCTGCTGCAAAGGGTGAACGCATAGCCACATGATTCCTGTCATAACCCTTGTAAGGACACACTGAACTCGGAGGTAACCCCTGAAAACAGAAAGAGACCTGCTACTATTAAACCGTCTGTTCCCATAGGAGTATCACAGCAAATATACCTACCAATTCCTCTGACGCATGTCTGCAGCCTCCGCTGTCAGGGTAAACTATCTGCTGTACAGCTTGACCCCGGGCAGGGGCTTTTGTTGGACGAGCTCGGTATCTAAGGCCACCGCTAGGAGGAGGAGGAGCTGGCCTGAATGTTGGAACTGGTTCCCGTTGTTTGTTGACCGGCCTGTGCCCTCGTGCATCCACTCCTTCACCCTCACCTTCAATCTGTACAACATCAGAGGGAAGAAATAAAGAATAAATACAGCTTCTATCGTAATCTGTATCAATCAAGATGACCAACTACAGTGTATTTACTGCCACATTTCAATCCTATATCATAATTGTATTTGCAGAAATAGTCAACTATACTAGGTATCTGTGCATTCACTCATATAAGAAGATCATGACTTTTATGTAAGTATTACGGATCTCTCTCGGGCCGGGGACCAACCAGGAGATTTTTGCTACCCAAGCGTAATGCTCTATTGGGGGCATACTGAGAGAGGTGGTCCTGAAGGTATGTGAGTCCCTGACCAGTAAGGGCCTCAAAGATCAGAACCAGCACCTTGAACTTGATCTGGTGCTCCACTGGAAGCAATTACAGCTCACACAGCACAGGTTGGATATGACTGAGTTGTGGTAGAGAGGAGTGCTGAATGCACAGGAAATATCTGAAGCAATTACTTCCAACCAGCTGCCAGGTCAACACTTTTATTTGTATTCGTTGTATGACTAAGCACAGACAGTAAAGATTACATGCTGGTTTCATTCTGAGTAAAGAGAAAAAAACTGAAACAAAAAATGCTTGTTCTGTTTCACTAACAGCTCTTGGTCCACAAAATTATCTCATACAGTCTTCAAAGACTAGGAAAATATTATGGAACAATGATGCAGAGGGAGGGCTCCTGCCTTCACCCCTGTGCCATTTTCCCAAACACCTCCTCTTCCTGTGTAGTCTGAATCTGATCTGAATTGGGGCCCCATGATGCTTTTAAATGGAGTTCCCACTGGGAACTCTCAGCTGCAATCTGGTTGTGAGTCCCTGTGGTGGACTCGTGTATGACATAATGTGCCATTTGGCTCTGAGTGCAGAGCACTTACTATACAAATCTCAACAGAGTTATACCCTTCTAAGTCCACTGAACTCAATGAGTTTAGACAGGTGTAATTCAGGATGGCATTGTTAACATGGTTAAACCAGTCTTCATTACACTGGCCCTAGGGGATCACAATAATGAGTAAGGACTCCTTAAGTACAAATGCATGCAGAAAACCAGACCATGATTGGGATGCCAGTTCTTTTGGCTTTTGAACAAGAGTTCAAACCCCAACCTTTGGGAAGCTTCCTTCACTTCTAAAATGGGAATAATTATAGTGTATCCCACAGAGCTTTGCAAGATGAAAGATGAGAAAAGTTTAGGTATTTTGTCCATTAAAATAACTGTGTAAATGACCAATTGTTTATGAGCTTGTTATTAGGAATATGAAGACAATTAGATGGTCTGATTTATACTAGTAGTAGCATTACCTGATTGAAGTACTCTTAATATGTTCATTTATATTATTGTTTAAAATTATAAGCCCACCTTTCTCCTAAAAGAAATTGTGATGGAAGGCCAGTAACAACTATAATTTCCAACACAGACCAATAAAACTGTAAAAAAGAGCATGGCCAACAAAACACACAAATTTGCAATCACTCCACACAGAATGGTTCCACTTACTAACTCTCAAGTATTAGTACCAAATCTCAAGCCTCTCAGAGGTCCACAAAGGCTCTCCTAAATTAAAACCGATAATCAATCAACAGAATGAGATTTTATAGATTAGTCTGCTAACTAAACCATTAACAGTGCAATCCTAAACCTTCTAAGGCCATTGAAGCCAGTGTTGAAGATTACACTGGAAACCCAGATAGATTTTTATAGGAATGGAACAATGATTCTGAAGAGGGGGTACTATTTCTGTGTTTTTAGATGATGTGTGCATACATATTTGAGATAATGCTGACATTGTTTTAGCAGAGACAACCCCACCCATGTGAATGAGGAGCAACCCCTCTTCTACGATAGTGCTTGCCCCCTGTGGTTATTTGTCAGTGTGCATTGCATGCCATGCACATACAAAATGTAGGAATGACGGATCACTTCCAAACTACAGGTAGACTCTAGATTATCCCAAAATATAACCACAGTAATATAACTATAATAACTAATGATCCTCAGATCTGTAAGCCGCCCTGAGCCGGCTCTGGCTGGGATAGCGGTGTATAAATCTGATAATAAAATAAAATAATTGTTAAAAATTTGTGTAATTTCACTGGGGTCAGATGCATTGATAAAATTTCTATTGGTATCCCATAACTTTGTGTGTCTGGAAAGTGCTCTCAAGCCACAGCTGATTTACGGGGACCCCAGCAAGGGACTTTCAAGGCAAGTGAGCAGCAGAGGTGGTTGGCCATTGCCTTCCTCTGCAGAGTCTTCCTTGGTTGGTCTCCCTTCCAAGTACTAACCAGGGCTGATCCTGCTTGGCTTCCGAGCTGATGAGATCAGGCTATACCATGCCACCTTCCCTCCCCCCGTCACTTGAGGAGTAACAATGTTTAAAAGCTTCAGAAACGATTGATAAAACTGGTAACAAGCATTTCTGTACGGGATTTATTGGGTAGCAAATTATGACCAAATATTTATTCGGTTTATGCAAAGCAATCCACCATAAGAACATTTATATCATTTTATGATTTTAGCAGAATTTAAAATAAAATTCAGTCTTACCACTGGTACAGCAGTAGAGTCCTGCAAAATGAACAGGAGAGAGAAGGAAAAAGAATTATTAAAATAAACACTCAAGCTGAAAATAAATACAATAGTACTCTCTGCCTTGTTTAGACCATAACTTAAGAGTTCCTTAATACATATGAAAATGTAGTAGTGTTGGCACCTATCTTCTGAAATCTAAAACAAAAAATTATACATATATAAAAAAATAATAATATACAAAATAGAACTGATATTCTAACCTCATCATCATAGTCCAAAGCACACTGCGATTTATCAAGAACAATGGAAAGTAGGAAGAGCAACAGTAGTTTCATGATATTACTTTTGTTGAACATCTTAGAAGATTTTCACAGCTGTATCTCCAAGAAAGAGTGAGCCGGTGGTCATATATAAATGGATCAATGTAAGGTTTTTTAGCTTGTTAATGATAGGTCTAGCTTCCCTCCCACTGTTAATGTTTAACCAGATTGTCCACTTTGTGCCTAGATTATCAGTTGAGCAACATCATCTGCTATATAAACTATCTCATGTACAAGGAAAACAAGATAGTTTCAGATGCAGAACTGCTCATTTGTAGAAATTATTTGGAAGTCATTCAATATACCATAATGATCAGAACATAGGTAAAAAAACCAAAAAACATATTACTGACATGGTCATACCCCAAAGTGCCTGTAACTGTGATGAGGTCACTTTCGCCTACTCCGCTTCTATTGTCCTTTCTTTTCAGCTTCCCAAGTTTCACCAGACCTGTCCCACAGTCATATAAATGGTTATACTTCCACTGCTGCCATAAAGTTACTGTTCTATTACTAATGAAAAACTGTTGCAAGTAGGGTATTGATCACTGGGTCCATCCTAAAACAACAGCAATGTAACATAGTTTAGAAAGGGCAATCCAAATATCTCACAGTAGTCAGAAAACTTTTGAGCCTTCGCCATGCTGGATGT
>NW_015165245.1:423708-456245 GCF_001447785.1 Gekko japonicus | reverse complement strand
TGATGGTAAGGTCCAAGTCTGCAGGAGATACTGCAAACTTAATTTGATGTTGCTGGATAAAGAACAGATTTCAAGTTGTATCAAAATACTAGCCAGTTTTTTTGCTTCTTTGTTCCAGCAGCCTTTGGGGTAATCTAGAAATCTGTTCTTCCCACTACAATGCCATATAATCTACTAACAGCGCAGTCCTGAGCAAAGTTTGTATGTCATGTTAAACTTCAATAAACATCTGGCTTTTCCACCATACTGTAAAATATTCTCCCCTTTGTCTGTTGGACTAAATATCCAGCCTGATGCAGAGCCCTGAGGAACTCAAAAGCTTGCTCACAACTTGGTTGTATTTTTGTTTCACCCCAATGAAAGATATTACAGTTCTACTATTGTAGTTCTGCTCTACATCATTTAATGAACGGCACCAGTTCAGCCCATCCCCAATATGAATGGTGCAGGCTGCCCCTTGATTTCTGGTGAGCAACAGAACTGTAGCTTTGAATTCTTGAACAATGACAGGTTCTGGTCCGCACTTGGAGACTTCCATGCCCAGATTCTTTGGATAAAGGCATTAACTGCTTCTGGGAAGATTCAGGTGGGTAGCTGTGTTGGTCTGAAGCAGCACAACAAAGTTTGAGTCCAGTGGCACCTTTAAGACTAACAAAGTTTTATTCAAAGTTGATCTTAAAGGTGCCACTGGACACCAGTGTTCCCTCTAAGCCGAGTTAGTGTGAGCTAGCTCACTGTTTTTTTAGCCTCTGGCTCACACATTTTTGTTTTAGCTCAGGAAGGATGGCTCCAGAGCAAACTAATTTATGCAGTAGCCAACTTTAATGCCAGTAGCTCACAAAGTAGAATTTTTGCTCACAAGACTCCACAACTTAGAGGAAGCATTGCTGGACACAAACTTTGTTCTGCTTCTGGGAAAAAGTATTGTTTATTTAGACAAATGAAATTTTATTGTTAATTAAATGTAATTGCGGTTCTTTGGCCTGATACTGGAAGCATTCTAGAAACCAGTAGGAGATTTCCTACTATTTTTATCTGATAAAAATGATTCTTCTGCCTATTTTCCTAAAAAAGAAACTAGAATACTAGAGAAAAGTGGTATTCAATAATGCTCCCACAAGGAGTAAAAATGAAGTAATCTGCATATAATTCAGCTTTGCATTAGATTAAAATTATTACAAAACAGAAAACTGCATTAGCAGAGTTACTGCCTGACTGACAGTCTTACATTTTAAAGGATTTACTTTATACCTCTGTGATTTCATAACTTAGATAGAACCAGGGCTCTAGTCGGAGGGGTCTGCTCAGGTACGGAGCTCCGGAAGAGAACCTCTAGGGGGCGGGGCGGTCACGTGGTGAAGCCCCGCCCCTTCTTTACCCCGCCCTCTGCTTCGATCCTCATTCCGTTTGGGAATGAGGATGAAGCAGGAGGGTAAGTAGCCGGGCCTTCTGACACACTTCCGGTGATGTCAGGGGGTGTGGCCTTCTGTCACTTCCGGTGATGTCAGGGGGCGTGGCATATGCAAATAAGTTATGCTAATGAGTTATGCTAATGAGCTCCGGCAGCTCTTTTTCTACAACAAGACCCCTGGATAGAACTAGACTGGAGCCTGGAGGGGTCTGGAGTTTTCCTGGAATTACAATTTATCTTCAGACTACAGAGGTCAGTTCACCTGAAGGAAATTACAGCTTCAGAGGACAGACTCCATACTATGGATTTTGGATGAAATACTACCCCAAATTCTTCCCTCAACAGGCACCACCCAAAATCCCCAGCAGGGCCGGCTCACTCACTAGGCGAACTAGGCGGTCACCTACAGCGGGACGGCCCTTAGGGGCACCAAACTGCATCCGGCCCCGTACTCTGGGAGTTTCTTGATTATTTGTGTTTTTCATTCTTCCTAAAATGCATTTATTTTTGAAAATTGGTGGGCGCACGTGGGGGGGTGGGCAGAAGGGATCCTCGCCTAGGGTGCAAAATAAGCTGGAGCTGGCCCTGATCCCCAGGCATTTCCCAGGAGTTGGCAACCCTAGAGACACTCACAGGATTTAAATTTATGTTTAAAACTTGTTTGCAAAATATTATTTGAACTTAATTCATCAGTACTGATATTTTTCCTGTACTAATAAGATTTCAATAAAATTCTAATTAAAGAAAAAGTTTTTAAAAATTATATCAGCATTTGATTTCCAACAAAATGGAACTAAAGATAGCCTTATTGATATACTATTTATTTACAAAATTATACCTGCAAAGTTTTGTTGTTGTTCAGTCACACAGTCGAGTCTGACTCTTCACGACCCCATGGACCAGATCACGCCAGGCCTTCCTGTCTTCTGCCTACAATATTACTTTACAGTCACAAAATTCAAGGAAATGTAAACTAAGGCAGACTATCAAATCAACCAGCATATCAAATCAAAAGAATAAAGTGGCTGAGCAAATACTAACCAAAAGTCAATGCTAGCAGGAAGAACTCACATATAAACATTAATGCAGTATCTCAGCTACCAAACAAAAGCCTGTTTTGAAGGAACCCTCTTTGCCTGCCTGCTGAAACTTCAAAAACAAATTCTAAAGTCTGGGTGCCACCACAGAGGTGGCCTGTCAGATCCCCAGTTCAGACACTCTCCACAACACTATTGGCAGTTATGCTTTATTAGAGATATGCTTACTACAGGAACTGGTTCTTTGTCAGGACTAAAGAAAGTGCGCAAAATTCAGAAGTTATAGGTAAGATTCAATGCACCCCCACACCCCATGCATATGTCAGCAATCAGCCCCTACTGTTACTATGATAACCCTGACAGATATACGGTGTCTTATCTATTCTAGCCTGGCAAAAGAGTCTCCAAGGCCTAATACCATGAGAACAGGCCGAGGGGTGCAACTGGAGAAATGGGTATGGCTACTACATGCAAGTACTCAACCCACACACTCTCCCCACAGGAATTCCCTCCCCCCTAATACATGGCAAGGTAAGCAGTGAAGCAAAACGAAGAGAACTGAAACCGATTACCCATTGACCTACTGACGGCAGTAAAACACAGGGCAAGGCCTTGCCAGATTAGCTAAATGTAAAGTATGCTGGTGTTGGAAAAGGCAGGCCTTAAGGTATCCTGAACCCAAACTTTTAACAGTGTACACAGCTACATTTTTCCATATGTAACTCTGCTTAGGACTGCACTGTAAATGCCAAAGCCAGCGCTTCGAATCAGGCCTGGAAACAGAGTTGACAACTCTGGCTTGGGAAATTCCTGGAGAACTGGTGGCCGTGCATGAAGAGAATGGAGATTAGGGAAGGGAAGGAGCTCAGCAGGGATGTAATACCCCCCCTCAAAACTGCCATTTCGTCCAGGAGAACTGATCTCTGTATTACTCCAACGTGGAGATTGGCAAACGTAACAGGAAACAAACTGGAAGCTTGTAAAGTTGTATCAAAGTTGCAAACTGTTATTATGATCATCCACAACAGATGGACAGCTGTATTCTGGATTCAAAGGCGACCCCAGATAGTGTGTGTTAGTCTATAAGTCCTCAAGGCATGAGTAATTAAGCCAGACCAGATTTGTCCAAGAGAGGTTAAAGTCAAGAGCAGATAAAACACATTCCTGGCCAAAGGTGCTAACTTAGGCACCCAGGTAGAAACCAGTTATAGAAATACACCCAAACTGTGAACCTAGGATTTCCGAGAGGGTACAATATGGAACTGCTCCATCTGAAGCCTTGGTGTATTCATTCCTGTATACCTTTGACTTTACTTATTATTTGTATTAGCTTTCTTACCAATCCCATCCCAGATATATAGGGATAGAACATAAAAACACCACATAGAGCCCACAAAATAATAAAAAATATATCACACTGTACACTAAAACAATTAAAACAACTTCTACTCTGCCCTGGCCCATTAAGAACCAGGCCTAGCAGAAATGTCTTCCAACATTTCTGGAAAATGTTTTGGCTTGGACTTTGATTGTCAAGGGGAAAAGAAGTTACACAATTTTAGGACAGCCACCAGAAACATTGTTCAGTGTACTTTTGCTGTTCAAATCAGGCAAGCAGACAATATGGGAACTTCATGACCGCTCTGAGCACACAATTATATTTCTTATCTTAGTTTTTTTGCCAGGAAAGCCAATGTCTTAGCAGTTATTGGAAAATACTGCAGCTCTTTCAGCTCAAGCTGAAACAGACTGGAGTGGACATCCTTTGAGGCTGGTGGTGGTGAAGAATTTGTTACAATCAAAAGGTTGTTTTGTCCTTTGCTAGATATAATCAAGAGTTGTCTCAGTGTGTTACATCCCGCACAACGGACACAAAAAGATGTCCTTACAGTTTCAGCTAATCAACCCCTCCCTCAGCAGCACTATTTGTCCTACTGGTTTGTTCAATCAATGGTACAATGCCCTTTAAACAAGCTCTGCCAGATAAGTCAAGGGCAGTAGTTGCTGACTCTTACATCAAAGACAGGCTTATGTGTAGGACACCAGGACCAGGATTTTTAGCCAACAGATAAGTCACAATGTCTGTGGAATTAAAGCAGGGGGAAGGGTGGGGGAAGCTGTCCTAGTTATAAATTTATTTAGAAATGTAATTTTAACACAGGTAGTGTTGCAAGACTATTCTACATTTTAAAACAGCAGTGTAAACAGATAGTCTAGCTCTGATTTCCTCAAATTGTAGCCTGAAGACAACAAATATTTGTCACTGGGTTTTTCGTAAATGAGATTCCACCATTAGTCACCCTTTCCTGGAAGCAAGCACGTTTTCAAAGATTAACACGTGGGGTACTTTCTGCTGTTCATTTATGTAGACTTGGTTGCAAAAGTTGTCATAGCTGTCATTCAAAAACAATTTAACCTCTAATTTTTTCTACAAATTTGAGGCTTATCCCACAGACAAGGATCTTTTTTCACATTTAACATAAACTACAAAAAAATAACCTCTACAAAGCAGAACAGAACCCTTTTCTCTGCTTAACTCTGCTTAAGAGGGAATTTGGGTGTTTGCTTCCTATCACTCAGAACAAACATGGGTCTCTCAGAGACATGACCTTTGCTCATATTTTGTAATGAAGGTAAAAAAGGGGCATTGATTCAGCTCTACTCTTAGACAAATACTCTCAAACAACACGTGCATGTCCTATCTGCATCAAAAGATGCCTCCAGTCAGTTCAATGAAACCTATATGGAGCTAGGCTTATGCATCCACGTCTTTTATGTAATCACAGACACTTGCTTCTGTACACAGATCTCCCTTGTAGGACTAGCCTAATAATATAGAGTATAAATGCTTGCACATTATGAAGCACTGATCTATTTCATATCTTCACTTACTTTATTTGTTGTTTTCATAGATAAGTCAAACTGATACACAGGCAAAAGTCATCAGCCCATCTACATACAATAAAATGTCAAAGCCACAAAAACAGTCTGTTTTCAATAGTATGCATATAAGTAATAAGAAGACTTAACCAGCTGCTTCCTTGTTAACTATTTCATTTCAGTTCAAAGACAGTTGGTTCCTGACTGGGGCTCCACTGCCTGGTTACTGATACTAATACCAAGCTATGAATTCTCACCCTTCCTTATGGAGAAGCATGAATGGGCCCTACCCTTTCTTAGCTACTACCCAGATTAGAACATGGGGAATGAAGGCTTTACACAGATGGCTACATATGTGATATAATAATGCAACAAATCACATATTGTGTTATTCGGCTGAACATGTGAAATGGGCTGATAAAAGTCAAACCTATTGTAAATTTTTTAAAATTTCAGTAAAAATACTCCCTTATGCTCACAGATCAAAGCAGCAGAGTTTTTTGTTCTTGTAGAACTGCAGACATACACTGCAGTAGTAAACAAAGAGCAAGACTGCCACTGGAATCCATCAGTAATGGAATTCAGGCCATATTTTCTGATTTAATGACGTCAATTTAGATTATTATTCCAAAAACGCAAGCATCCAAAATCAATATTATTTTTTGTTGCAATGGTTAAATGCTAATCAACAGTAATTCCTGATGAATTTAGGAAGGTTTTGATTTTTTGCATATTTCAAACAAAAACAGGCACTCTTGATTTTCTCAATATCTAGTTTTGTTATATTTTAACTTTTTTCTCCATCCCTAATCACATATTACCCTTTCACATGAGGAAAATCTGTTTAATGGTTTCCCTGACTGCTAAATTCAATTCTATGCTTTGTTTTTGTACCTTAAGACTACAAGATTAATGATGTGATGTGTTCACAAGTGCAATGTACATTGTATACATAGCATAGCTTTCACAGTGTGAAAACTACAAAACCCATGATATAGTGTGATCGTAAGTGGGGGATGATTGTATAGCAGCACTCAGGGTCTAGATTAAATTTAACAACTGAGGAAACTGCAAAAAAAGAGGAAAGCACATAGAACAGGTAAATTTTAAATCACCAACTTTCAACGAAATCTGTTGTTTGGAGTCAAGTAAACAGAATTGAGCTTTTAAAAAGAGAGGTAGCAGTGGGTGTCTTAAGGCAACAACAACAACAAAAAGTCTTGAGCCATGTAAAAACTAACAAATTTTCTGGGGCTTAAGAACTGAGCTAGGAATTCCATGTTTGATGTTGCCCATCTCTAAATATGAACTTTGCAATTTTCATGTTGTCAATGAAAAGCTAACTCATGCCCTCCTCTGTTCAGAGTTTGTAACTGCAGTTTCTGCTGCTGAAGTACAAAGCATAAATGATCAATTGTATGCAACTGAATTCAGCTACATCTGCCTGAAATAATTATCGTGCAGTTTTGGACATAAGAAGGCACAGAGTGTTTACTAAAAAGGAAGATGATCCTGAGTGTAAGATTTTTTTAAAAAACAAACTTTATTAAAATATTTTATGTAATATACAGCAAAAAAAAGCATCAAGTCCCAAGCACAGAGTAAGTAATAAGAAAACAGATATTTTCAACAAGTTCATGACAGTATACAATCAAGTATTCTAAATAAAAGGATTTGTGTCTAAAGGTAAGACCAATCACAAAAATTCTTTAGTTAAATAGTAACAGCTTATACTTAACATTCTTTATGGATTCCCAATCGAATTTGTCTATGTTAATCTTATTGAGAATGGGATACCAAATATTAAGAGGGTTCATGAGATGGGTCTCTGTTTGATTCGCCGAATAGGTTACATTAAAGTTTTCTAAAAGGAAAAGATCCCAAACTTTATGAATCCATTGCTGTAAAGAAGGAAGTTTTGTACATTTCCAGTTCTTGGCTATTAAAAATTTTGCCGCAGTCAGTAGAAGGCCTATCAGTGCCCTATCAACCTCTATGGGATCTTGATTTGGCCATAAGTTGAGCAATATTAAAGCAGGATCCATGGGTACTTCACAGTTAGTCAACTTCTTGATTTTATGTAACACTGCCTTCCAGAAGTTATTGACAAATTTACATGACCACCAACAGTGAAAGTACGTGGCTAATTCTTGACAGCCTTTCCAGCAGTGAGGTTTCAAATTGGGGATCATGTGAGATAGTCTGAGGGGGGTTAGATACCAACGGAGTAAAACCTTGGTATTAGCTTCGGAAATATAAAGTGATCGGGTCATTTTAGCTTGCGATTTCCAGATAGTTTCCCACTGGAGATCTGTGAGTTGAATTTGCAGATTGGACGCCCAGGCGTGCTGATAGGAGGAGGTGTAATTAAATTCGGAGGACAGTAATAACTTGTAAATTTTAGATATGAGACCTTTTTTGTTTTGTTTTAGATAAAAAAAATTTCCAAAATCTGTGAGATGAAGAGTCATAGAGGCTAGGAAAGGTGGTGATTGAACTAAATGTCGTATTTGAAGATATTCGTACCAGTGCACTTTGAAGTTGTATTTCTTCTCTAAATCCTTTTTATCTAAAAATGTGTTATTATGAGTTAAGTCAATTAATCTTGTAACATTTGCTTTTTTCCAGTTTGAAAATTGAGAAGAGTCGTCAGCAGGAGGAAACCATCTCTGTCCACAACAGGAACTCAGCTTGGAAAAGGGTGAGGTAAGTAATTTTTTATGATTAAACCAGATTTTTAGAGATGTTCGTAGGAAGGGAGAGGAAATGTCAGTTGAGAAATCGGCAATGTGGGATTTCCAGAGCAATGTGTGGAATGATTGACCTTTAGAAGTACATTCCTCAATCCATTTCCAGTCTAACGGGATGTCTGGGTTATATTGACGGATTAAAGAAGCTAGTATGGCCGCATTATAATAACAATGTAAGTCTGGATAAGCAAGACCTCCGTGCTTTATGGGTTTAATAATGGATCGAAATTTGATTCTGGGGGTTTTAAATTTCCAAATGAACTTATTGAGTTCTTTTTGCCAGTTATGAAGTGTATGTTTGGGTATAAAGATAGGGAGCATTCTAAATAAGTACATGTATTTAGGAAGAACATAAGTTCGAATTATTGAAATACAATCAAACCAGGTAAATGAATTTGTATTCCATTTTTTGAGGTTAATTAGGAGTTCCTTATGGATAGCTGAGTGATTGAGTTTAATGATGTCATTTAAGTTTATAGGAATTTTCACCCCTAAATACTGAATATATGAATCCGCCCATTGATAGGAAAAAGATTTTTTAAGCGACTGTTCCAGG
Source organism: Gekko japonicus (assembly GCF_001447785.1). NCBI lineage: Eukaryota > Metazoa > Chordata > Lepidosauria > Squamata > Gekkonidae > Gekko > Gekko japonicus. Next base: position 447,611 of record NW_015165245.1, on the reverse strand, counting down.
GGGGGAGAAATGTTAACCGGGTAAATCAATGATTTGGAGATATTGATTTTTAAACCAGTGCATAAACCAAATTGGTCTAAGATTGTTTGAATTGTTTTTAAGGATTTGTGTGGTGAAGAAACGTATAAAATAAGGTTGTCTGCAAACATGCTGAGCTTGAACTCTTTTCCTTTGATACAGATACCCGCAAAGTCTGGATTGGCTCTAAGGGCACAAGCTAACGGTTCTAAGGCTAAAATAAAAAGGGGCGACAAGGGGCATCCCTGACGTGTGCCACGTTGAAGAGAAATAGAATGGGATGAGGCGCCATTTGCTAAAATGGTCGTTTTGGGGTTTTCATATATTGCCTTAATTAAATTACAAAAATTAGGGCCAAAGTTTAAGAAATTAAGGAGACCTGATAAATATGGGATCTCCAGCGAGTCGAATGCTTTTTGAATATCGACAGCGAATAATAAAGATTGCTGGGAGTAGTTTTGTTTGGCAAAGTGTATAATGTTTAGGGTTTTCCTTATGTTGTCAGCAATGTCCCTAGAAGGGATGAACCCTGTCTGATCAGAATTAATATAATAGTCAATGATGTTTTTAAGACGTGATGCTATCATGCCAGAAAATATTTTATAATCGGTATTAACTAAGGAAATGGGTCTATAATCTGCTGGGTCCAAATTATCTTTGTTTTTTGGGGGGATTAGTATTAAGTTAGCGGATTGCCAAGTTGTTGGCATATGTCTAGAAAGTAAAATAGAGTTACATGTATCCAAAAGTGTCTCACTTAAAGAAGGGAAAAAGGCTTTTAAAAATTCAGTAGTATATCCATCAGGGCCAGGCGCTTTATTCATTTTCATTGACTTAATAACGTTTTGGAGCTCTTGCATTGTAAATGGTGAGTCTAAGGCAATTTGGTGGTCTTGTGATAGCTTCTTAAGGTGCTGTAGAGATTGTAAAAATTTATTTATTTGGTCAGAATTAGGATTTGTAGTGGAATATAGCCGTTTGTAAAAAGTCTCTAAAATTTGCATTATGTCTTTTGTAGAGTGCTGTAATATATTTTGACTATTTCTTAAACCCAGTATATGACGTTCCGCTTGTCGTTGTTTGACTTTCCATGTTAAAAAACATAATCTTTTAGAGGATTTAGAGGTATTGTTTTTAAAATAATTAAGGTTGGTTTTGTGTATGTCTGCCGACTCTAACATTTCCAGTTGTTTCCTTACATCCTGCAGTCTTTTGTATATCTTAGGGCTACACGTTAATTTGTGCTTGTGTTCTAGAGTTTGAATGGTCTGGATAAGATCCGATGTAAGTTGTTTTTTTTCTTTTTTACAGGTTGCTGCTAGAGAAATGCAATGACCTTGAATATATTCCTTCAAAGTTTCCCATAACGTGGCGGCACTAATATCATTAGACTTGTTGAACACAAAAAATTCTTTTATATGAGTGTGTAAAATTTCTTTGATTTTAGGTTCAAACAATAAAATTTTGTTAAATTTGGTGGATCCTGAGTGTAAGATGACCTCCTTAAAAATATTATGGACGCAAAAAGTATTATTATCCAATATTTATTTATTTAACTTTTTTATACCCCACCTTTCTCCCTGATGGGGACCCAAGGCAGCTTACATCATTCTCTTCTCCTCCATTTTATCCTTATGACAACCCTGTGACGTAGGTTAGGCTATATAATTGGCTCAAGTTCACCCAGTGAGCTTCCAGGTATAAGTGGGGAACTGAACTCTGGTCTCCCAGATATCAGTCCAACACTCTTAACTCCTACACCACACTGGCTCTAATTTGTATCCTAATATAAGATGCCCCCCCTTTTTGATGGCATACCTGGAAAAAAAACCTACTTATATTTTGATGTTCCTTATTTTTACCATCTGTTCAAATAGGTAGCATTAAGATGGTGCTATCTTTGAAAAGACCGCAGTATGTAAAATCTGTAATTACCTCGCAATCCTCAAATAAAGTTATCCCCCCATGAATCTCAGATTGAGTGTATAATTTTACCACTTTCCCCATTAGTTTCCAAGTATTAGCCTGATTATTAGGCGAACCATGTGCCTCCTTGACCTGTGCCCCTCATGGCCAGTGAAGGCTGGAGGCAATGTTGAGGGAGTTTGTTAAACGGTCCCTGGAAACAGGGCCCTATCTGGAGGGCCTTAAAGAGGCTGTGGTTACACCACTCTAGATAAAACCAACTTCGGGTCCTTCTGATACGGTCAATTACTGCCCAGTTTCAAATTTGTCATTCCTGGGTAAGGTAATTGAGAGCGGTGGCTGAACAGCTCCAGAGTTTCCTGGATGAGACATTGGCATTGGATCCATTCCAGAACGGCTTCCGCCCCGGCCATGGGACAGAGACAGTACTGGTCACCTTGGCAGATGATCTCCATAGGCAGCTGGATCAAGGCAGGTCGGTGCTGCTATTGCTATTAGATCTTACAGCAGCATGCGACACACCCAATTATGATTTTTTGACCCACCACATTGTCGATGTGGGAGTTTGCGGGATAGCCCTTCAATGGCTTACCTCATTCTTCCATGTTCGGGGGCAGAGGGTAGTGCTAGGAGAGAATATGTCCTCTAGACACCCCCTGGAGTGTGGGGCTCCTCAGGGGGCACTTCTCCCCCCGATGTTATGTGACATCTATATGCACACCCTCGCCAAGCTGGCACGGAGTTTTGGCCTTGGGTGTCACCAGTATGCTGATGAGACCCATCTGTATCTGCTTTTGGATGGCCACCTGGATGCCACCCCACAAAATCTGCCCATGAGTTTGGAGGCCGGGGATGTGATAGTTAAAAAAGAGCAGGTTGAAACTGAATCTGACAAAGACGGAGGTTCTGTGGTGGGAGGGGGCTCGTGTTCAGCTTACCTGCTCTTGACAGGGCACCACTGGTACCGGCGCAGTCCATTAAAAGCTTGGGTGTGATCCTGGATGCCTTTCTAAATATGTCGGCCCAGGTCACACATACAGCCAGGCTGGCATTTTTCCATCTACGCCAGGCCCGGCAGCTGGCCCCTTTCCTGTCGCACGCTGACTTAGCTACAGTAATCCATGTGATGGTCACCTCCAGGCTAGACTAATGTAACTTGCTTTATGCTGGCCTGCCCTTGAGACTGACCCAAAAGCTCCAACTAATCCAGAATGCGATGGCATGAGTCCTGACAGGAGCATCACAGACTGTACATGTTCAACCTGTACTGTGCCAGCTGCACTGGCTTCCAGTGGAGCAACGAGTCAAGTTCAAGGTTTTGGTTTTGACCTTCAAGGCCTTGAGGGGTTAGGGACCAAGGTATCTGCAGGACCACCTCTTCCAGTACACCCCCCGGGAGAGCGTTGCGCTCTGCACAGAACAACTTGCTGGTGGTCCCTGGCCCTAGAGACATCCGGCTGTCCTCAACCACCAACCTGGTGGAACTCTCTGCCAAATGACATCGGGGCCCTGCGGGATCTTTTGCAATTCTGCAGGGCCTGCAAGGCAGAGATGTTCCGCCAGGCCTTTGGTTGAGGACAGTGGCACATTATGACTGGCACCCTTCCCAGACCTCTGCCCCCTAAGGATTTAATTCCTCCACCACCCCATACCCATGAGACACCCACAGGCCAGAAATGGGAGGGAACCTTAAAATGTTGCCACTTGATTTTAATTAATGGATTATATCTGTTGAAAATGGTGTTTATGGTTTTTATTGTTTAATCGCCTAGAGTCCCACAGTTGTGGGGATTAGGCAATTAAAAATGTAAATAAATAAATGTTTCAGAAATACTGTTAGAAAGACAAGGTAGGTGACAGAAAACAGATACAGTTCTCATATTTTTTCCTGAACATGTTCTTCCTCCAAGACTGCAGGGCAAGCCGAAATATCACCATATGCTCCATATGCCGTTTGTCTTAAACTGCAAGGTGTCGCAGTCTATATATGTGTTGCCCTAAAACCTGGGAGGACCAGGTATGCTGCCCTGAATACCTTGAGGAAAAATGATAATATGACTGCATTCTCCAGTAAAACACTCGCTTTTATAATGGTGTTCCATTCACACGACCCAGAGTTTGGCAACCACATTTGGAGGCTGTAATATGTATGACTGCCATGTCGCATACATCAGACAATGTGTTTTCCATATGAATGTTGAACGTTCTAGCGCATATGGATGAAAATCCATGTGCTGCCCTCTTCACACCATAGGTTAATCCTATCTACTGCGCTCCCTAACACCGTCAACATCTGCAGAGGTTCCGAAGTTGGTATAGTAATCTGGCTCGGTGGTTGAAATTTATACAGCAATGCGACACCCATTTTAAAATATCACTAGTTCAGTCTTCCAGTGCTAGGATATGCTTCCTGACAAACTTCAAAATTCCTGGTTTTGTTAGCTGAAAGCTGTAAACAGCAGCCTGGAAGAGAACAAGCTACACTTGCTCGGGTTGCACCGTGTATTTGCTTAGAAGTAATTCCCAACAAACGTCTGTATAGTCAAAGCCATGGTATTCCCAGTAGTACTGTATGGCTGCGAGAGTTGGACCATAAGGAACGCCATTAGAGCGCTGAAGAATAGATTCTTTTGAATTATGGTGCTGGAGAAGACTCTTGAGAGTCCCCTGGACTGCAAGGAGATCAAATCAGTCAATCCTAAAAGAAATCATCCCTGACTGTTCCCTGGAAGGCCAGATATTGAAGCTGAAGCTCAATTACTTTGGCCACCAAATGAGAAGGGAGCACTCACTGGAGAAGAACCGGATGCTGGGAAAGATAGAAGGTCAAAGAAGAAGGGGACGGCAAAGGATGAGATGGTTAGACAGTGTTCTTGAGGCAACGAACGTGAAATTAAGCAAACTCCGGAGCACGACGGAGGGTCTGGGTAAAGGTCGGATCTAAATGAATCCTCATGTTCATATGATTTTTACTCTGAAACTAAATAAAACCACCATCATATTGTAGGCCATGTGTTAGTCTACAAGGGGCACCACAAAAATCACGCACCCACAGATTCGTGGCACCACAGCAGCACAAAAACATGATTCCAAAGGATGAATCCTCATGAATTCATATGATTTCTATGCTGGAATGAAATAAAACCTACATCATACTGTAGACCATGTCTTAGACTATAGGCAGCACTCCAAAAATCATGGCCCCATGAATTCGTGGCACCACAAAACTGCAAAAACATGGTTCCAAAGCATGGGTCTTCAGGGTTTATCAATTGGGTCTCCAGAAACACACCATCAAATCACATAACATGTCCATGGCCACAGCTTGCACCACAAAAATCACAGATCCACGGCTTTGTGGTGACACCATTCTGTAAAAACATGATTCTGAAGCACGGATCCTCATGGATGCTTGGGGTTTTTGTGTTGGGACACCCCAAACATACCATTAAATCGCTTATCATGTCCTTGGTCACAGCCTGCACCACAGAAATCACGGTGCCATGGCTCTGGCAACACCAGACCTCGGACATCACAAGCGAGAGGTGGAATTTGTCCCTACGAGTCCAAGGCCACCACCCCGGGGCTCAGGGAGGCGGAGGAAAGTTTTGTCCCCCCTGCCGTCACCGCTGCAGCCATTGCAGCTGCCGCCGACAGTGCCGGTGGCCATAACATTGCATCACACACGAGAGGTAGAATTTGCCCCTACGAGTCCAAGGCCACCACCCCGGGGCCCAGGGAGGCAGAGGTACGTTTCGCCCCCCGCCACGGCCATTGTAGCTGCCAACAGCGCCATGGGATTTAATTGTATGTTTGGGGTGTTCCGATACAAAAACCCCAAGCATCCATGAGGATCCGTGCTTCAGAATCATGTTTTTGCAGAATGCTGTCTCCATGAAACCGTGGATCTGTGATTTTTATGGTGCAAGCTGTTGACGTGGATGTGTTATGTGATTTGATGGTGTGTTTCGGGTGACCCAGTTGAAAAACTGTGAGGATCCATGCTCCAGAACCATGTTTTTGCAGTTTTGTTTTGCCACGAATTTGTGGGGGCATGATTTTTTTAGTGCTTCCTATAGTGTAAGACACGGTCTACACTATGATGTTGGTTCTATTTCATTCCAGCATAGAAATCATATGAATTCATGAGGATCCGTCCTTTGCAATCATGTTTTTGCGCTGTTGTGGTGCCACGAATCCGTGGGAGCGTGATTTTTGTTGTGCCCCCTATAGACTAACAAATGGCCTACAATATGATGGTGGTTTTATTTCGTTTCAATGTAAAAATCATATGAATTCATGAGGATCCATGTGGATCCGACTTTTACCCTTTTCCCACGACGGAAAACAGGAGGGCCTGGCGTGATGTGGTCCATGGGGTCGCGAAAAGTCGGACTCGACTGTGCGACTGAACAATAACAACAAAAATCCCCGCTTAATTCAATGGGAGCAACTCCCAGGGTCGTGTGCTAAGAACCGCGGCCCAATTAGCCAGTTCCCTCGGTAATCTCAAGGCACCAACCCAAAACGGAAGCCTACTTTCAACCCCCTTTATCCAGCCAGCTTGTCTCACTCATGCGCCCTTCAAAGGAAACGTCACTTCCGATGCGGCGGAGGAGAGGCGCCGGAAGTGGCTTCTTGTCGGTAACGGACCTGGTTGTGGCGTTGGGTCGTAGCGGCTCCATCGAGAGCGTGTGGCTGCGCCGGGGGTAGCCGAGACGGCAGACTGGCACCATGGTGGAGGTGAGGGGCTGGCAATTCCTCTCCGGGGTTCGCTGTGGGGGAGACGCAGATTTCTTTCTCAGCCGTGACCGGTTAGAGGCCTTCGTGCCTCTTCCTGCTCTTTTCGGGATTCAGGGCTCGCAAACCTGTTCTTCTCCGGGATGCTAGCCGGCCGGAGGAAGCAGTTCCTTGGGGCGGACTTTCAGCTTCGTGTGTGTCGGTGGCGGAGAAGGGAAGCGCGTTGAGAGAATTTCCTCCCTTTCACCATTTGGGTGAAGATACCGGGGGGGGGGGGGAGTGAGGAACTACAATTTGGAGAGTGTTTTATGTTCTCCTGGTTTGTACAAGAGAAACGGAACTGTTACTAAAAATAAAGAAAAAGGAATCTCGTGGCACCAGAAAGTCTTTTGGTTTGACTTAGGCATGGATTTCGCGGGCTGCTTTATTGGAAGTATGAAGTTGGCAAACACACACACACAGGCATATAATTAGTATTAATTAAGATTGGCTTGTTAGGGCTCAGTTATGGTGAGAGACTCCTTTCGCACTGCAAACATTAAATTTGCTAAGCAATATTGTGTTTTCATCTTTTACTGTTGCTGGGAATGACTGTTGTACTTATTTTGGTTATATTTGGACTTAAGAGATGCTGCAGTCTGTATATCTTGTATTTAACTGCCATTTGATCTAGTTAGGGTACAGTCTGTGCTCATGGTGAAATGGACTCTAGTCCATACAAAGGCATGCATCACAATAAATGTGTTAGTCCTTGAGGTACCACAGAAGTCCTTGTATATTTGCTTCCATAGACTAACACAGCTGTCTCTAGAATTTTACTAGATTCAGTAGCAGGGGAGGGAGACAGAACTTTATGAAAAAGCATGTCCTCAGATTGCAAAGGTTTTCATTTCAGTCCCTGGCATCTCCACTTAAAAATAGTCTCTCATCTTGCAATTAGGCAGCCTGAAGCCTTGCTCCCTGCGATGCCTTGCACAGATCCCTGGTGGGTAGAGATGAGATGGGATATTGGAAGGGCAATATTAGTTGGTATCTGATCTATGATACTGTCGTTAGAACTCATTCAAGACTGTTTTTTGAAAATAAATACTTATACCCTGGTTTGCTGCAGTTTTCACCCAGGGTGACTCACACACAAATAAAAAGTTAGAAGTTTCTTTTTATTCCAACTGCGTCCACTAAAACCACAGTGACAATAGGAGAGCTGTCTTTCTATTCCAGAAACAGGCTGCTGAGATGGTACCTAATACAAGACGCTCTGTTAAGAGGCAAGTTCTCCTGGGCCAGTTGATGGCTCCTTCTTAGTAGTGCCAGTAGCAATTGGAGAATCTGGGGAACAGCTTACAAGGGGTTTTTTTATGTCCTCATATTGTCCTGCTAGTTTCTTCAGGCTGGCTGGAGTCTTATGAGAGCAGTGTGATGGCAATTAGGTCTGTCAGGCCCTTCTGCCAAAACGCAAGACTAACAGTGTTGCAGAGCTCCGAAGGCAAACAGTGTCATGCTCCTTGAACTCTTAAGTGTCATGAATACAAAGATGTGCTGCACATGAAGATGGAAATCGAGGGTTGCGGTGCTGGTTAAAAAAATAGCCATGTAATACCTTTTATTAGGACCTTCAGTAGACAACATCTTCAACACACTATCCTGACTTGCAGCTATTATCCAAAATTCTAACAGCAGAGAGACCTAAAGAAGCACACAGTGCATGGAAAACGAGCAGACAAACCCTAGAATGTTAACTAAACATCAGTTGAGCCACGCAGAGAGTGAAGGACAAGATGTCAGCTTGGCAGGTTGAAGTATAAGATTAGCAGCAGGTGGGATAAACACATGCTAATGGATGTCTTCTTGGCCAGAAATGTTTGAGTATGTCAGTGTGTTGTATATCCACTAATTCAGTTAGAAAAATTGCATTTTTAATATAGCAACACCAGCATGGTAGAGAGTAACCTAAGCACTCTAAAAGAAAGGTCCAAGCCCCCATGGAACTTATCACCTAAACATAGATGGTACAGAAGCAAAGATGATATTGAGGAAGGATAAGTTTGTACTATGCACAGTATGAAATTCCTTATTGAAAGTATTTTGAAAGTACAGTGGCTTGAATCTGATCTACATTTTTGTGGACAGAAGGGGGGGGGTGATATTTTTGTCAATTCCACCCTCCTGTAGGAGACCTCTGATTTTCTAAAACTGTTCCTGGAGGTTCCCCCTCCCCTAGGAGTAGCATGGGGGGCATGTTGGGCTGAAATGGTGGGCAGGAATTGTAAAAAATTCCCCACCTCCTCCTTTTTCTGTATAAATTCTAGATGGGGTCCAATCCATTAAATTCACCTTAAAACAAAGTTGCTTTTGTGTAGCATAGGTACAAAGGCATTTGATGTATTCTCAGGATACAGAAGATTTGAGGGAAGATTGGTTTTCATATTTGAAAATCAAATTCCCATAACCATATGCTGAGCATAATCAGTTCTTTGTTGAAGGCAGTTGTGTTAAAAGATTCCAGTATCACAAAATTCCTCTGGACTGTTAATATTACCACACATCAATAAAATTCAAAATTTAGTTCATGGGTGTAACACTAACATCTGTTAAAACAATTAAACAACAAGTGGTAGTGAATTTGAGCCAACATAAAATGAGCACCAGTCCTGTGATCTTGGGCAAACTTCAAAGTAACAGATCGTGTTTAACATTATGTAAATAATTTGTGTTTGTTTATCCACTTTTTTAAATGGGGGCAATAAATTCAGAGCAGCCCAGTCCTCTTAATATACATGAAAAATGACTTGTTATACTGGTGGTGAAAAGCTTCAGATGTTCAGATTTGTGCCCAGATCACCTTAGAATGGAAAACAGACTGCTGACCCTGAAGCATCACTCTAAGTCCTTGATCTTGACCCTCTCCGGAAAGCAAGAAACAGTTAGCTTCACAGTTCATTGAGAAAGTAGGGTCAGAACAAAGCACCATTTTTAGCATTGATCCCTTAGTGTATACTGTTCCAAAGTAAACACTTACTAGACTGAAGCTAAGAATTCAATTGCATGCTTTATTCATGTGTCCTTGAAATTTTGCTGCTTCTCAAATGGATGAGGAAAAAATAAACTATACCACGTAGTGGAAAACAGAATAAAGGCAAGGTATAACAATTGAATGCTATATATTAATTTGGTAATTTGGTGCCCAGTGCCAATGTTACTATATGTTACATGTTTTTATAACTTAATTTAAGATTTTAATGTCTGTTGTACTTTTATGTTAAAAGCATTTTAAAGTTGCTTTTCTAAACTGCTTGTATTCACTTACATAAAATAAAAACATTTTTCCAAAACAAAATAAATTTACATGAAAGTAGCTTAGAACACCCAATGAAACGTCAGCCAGATATGAGTTGAAATAGATGCTTTATGGAAAGTGCTAGAGGTCTTCAGGAAAGTGGGTTATGGGACACTTTTTACCTTATTCCAGAGTCTAAAGGCCTAAGTGGTAAAGATCCAATTCCTGGCTTGTTGGTATTCCAGTCTACCACAGAGAAAACATTCATAGCAGGGCTTGATTTCCTGACTCTGGCTGACACGCAGGTTGATATGAATTCAGTTTATTAGATTAAAATCCATAATCAGTAAATAACTGACTTTAGCAGGATGCAGGATTTCAGTTCTGAGAGAGAAGAAGGAATCCCTGATAATCTGTATGGAATAGGAAGAAGCAGCTGGCTGTTTTGACTGCTGCAGAACTTAGTGCAATGTAGGAAACGTGCCTCCCCCTCACCTCCCTTGACTTGGGAGGTGGGAGGAATATGTTGTATTACATTGCGTTTTGGAGCTGGTAGGTATGTGTGGAAGACCTGAGAGGGGCCCATGGCAACCACAAATAATGGCTGCCTAGTAAGCCAAGCCCAAATTTGTGAATCTGTCTTTTATGAACTTATTTCCCAAGGTATACCTGAAACTTGCCTCTTGTTTAGGAAGTGCAGAAGCACTCTGTGCATACCCTTGTGTTCAGATCTTTGAAGAGAACTCATGACATGTTTGTGGCAGACAATGCAAAACCTGTAGCATTGGATGAGAAGAGGTAAGACTGATCTTATGTTGTTAATACATTTGATGTTGCAGCCTAGTGCAGAATTGTAATGTGAATCCCTTTATCTGTTCTTCCACGGTTGAACAGACTTTAGAAATGAGGTGACTCTGGAGGATTTGCGTTATCATTTTATAAGTTCTATTACTTACAGAGATAGGAGAGGCAGAAAGTTAATTAGGCTGTGTTCCTCCAAACACCACAGTGTTTGGATCCTCATTTATCTGTGGCAAAACCTGATTTTACTTTCAAAGCTTGAAGCTGTATGAACTTAATTGAGTTTACATGGCCATCAAAAATGATTTGTCTGGGGCATAAAGAAATCACATCTAGAAATTAAGAGCTCCAGTAATATGTCTGTTGGCTGAAATGTGGGTAAACTGAATGTGAAGCAACCCATGCTTCAGTAGTTTTTATTTTTTGTGAATACTTCTGTGAATGTATGTGAATCTGAACTATATATCCCATCAAATACTTATTTTAATAAAATGTCTCAAAATATTAATAAAGTGTTTTCTTAAACAGCCACAAATTAAAGATGTCAGTAAAACTTCATACAGAGTATAATTCTGTGCTGCACATGCCTGTATTGAAGGAAAATGCTCGAGAGAAGGGTTCTCATAATGCCATTGATTCCTATGGTCATAAGCAGTATCTTCAAAATCAAGGTACGGGGATAATTTCCATTCTGTTCAGCTGTAGAAAACTCTCTGTATCAGTTCACCATTTGATTACTAGCTCTTTTGTATTAGAATTTCACATTTAGTAATAGTACTTTATGTTAGCATATGGTAAGATACAAGCTCCTCACTTATTCAGGATATATCCAGCACATGTAACATTTGTTTGGTTGAAATGTTTGTGTGTACTGCCGTTCTTTAATAGGATTTATAAATTAAACCTTAACATTGGCTTTCACTATGCATGATTTCTAATGAAAATATACCTGTGATGGTGTGTGATTCGGAACCAAATTAATTGATTGACATTACTATGAAGCAGTAATAAATCTCTTACTATATAGGAGAAGATAATGAATATTTGATAACAGGAACACACCCATATCCTCCAGGACCTGGTAAGTAATCTTTTGGATAAACTTGTGTTCAGTAAAAGCTTGCACTATCATAACATAAAAATTTAAGCGAGATATTTATGATCATGGATGCTCTACTTAATGGTTTGGAAGAGAATATAGATATTAGTTGTTCAGGAGGGTCCACCAAGTAAGCATCTTTATTGACTTTAGTGAACTTCTTGCATTATCAATCCCCATGTGTTAAAATGTGTTTGAAATGCTGAAACATTTTTACTCTTGAAACATTTAGATTAGCTGAAAGGGAGGAAATTCATTCCTGTATGGAGAAGATATCAGACATTTCTATGCTGTAAGTTAGTTAAAATGGAGACAAAAATAGAAACACATCCCTATGAAAGAGTTTTAAAGTTAGAGATTTCCAAGTGGTATCTTAAAAGAGTTATGCCTTCTTCACTGGAGATTTTGCTTTGTTCAGTGATCAGTGAATCTGGGTCCCCCCCCCCCTCCTAGAGTTTGGATTTAGAGTTTCAGTGGTCACCTTCACAGAAACTCATTTGGACCATGTGAACTGAAGCTTTACAATATTGACTGCAACTAGCACTGCTATTTGTGCAGATTTCATTGTGTTCCCAAAAGTGCAAAACTTGAATTTCAGTAGAATTAAACTAGCAAGACCAACAGTGCAATCTTACACAGAGGTACTGCAGTCTAAGCCTGTTTCTGTATAAAAAAGGTAAAGGTTTCCCTTGCTCGAAAGCTAGTCAAATCTGACTCTAGGGGATGGTGCTCATCTCCGTTTCCAAGCCGAAGAGCCAGTGCTGTCCAAAGACATTTCTGTGGTCATGTGGCCGGCATGACTAAACGCCAAAGCACACAGAATGCTGTTACCTTTCCACTACTTGCAGTTTCTTGCTTTCGAACTGCTAGGTTGGCAGGAGCTGGGGCCAGAGACAGGAGCTCACTCCATCACGTGGCACTAGGGTCTCGAACTGCCAAACTACAGACTGCAGCTCAGCGTCTTAACCTCTGAGCCACCATAGCCCCTATAATATTGAACTGTATAATATTGAACTGTAAATCAGCCAAAAGGATCGCAGTGATAGATGCATGGGATTAAGAATAATGTACAAGTTTTTAGTGTGGGTATGCGTTAGGAAGAATTAAATAATAAGCATTTATTTGTTGACAAAAGGTTATTGAGATACTTTTGGTTTGGTTGAGCTTTGTTGTAAACATGGTGTATTTTCTTTCTTACAAGGAGTGGCCTTGACAGCAGATGCTAAAATCCAGAGGATGCCCAGTGAGTCAGCGGCTCAGTCCTTAGCTGTGGCACTGCCACCTTCTCAATCCAAGTAATTTTTTTAGTCATTAAAACACGATAAATTAAAAGCATACAACCACAAACGTTTTCAGGTTAGCTCAGAAAATACAATTCAAAATGCAGCAATTTAAATTTCAGTGAATTCATTAACAAAGATGTGCTCAGTTTTGACCTGATCTGGATAGCCCAGGCAGGTCCAATCTCGTTAGACCTTGGAAGCTAAGCAGTGCTGATGCTCCCTTTAAGTTATGGAGTCATCTGAGCAAAAATTCTACTTTGTGAGCTACTGGCGTTAAAGTTGTGAGCAAGTGATTTGGCTACTGTATAAATCAGTTTGCTCTGGAGCCATCCTTCCTGAGCTAAGACAAAAATGTGTGAGCTGGAGGATAAAAACTGTGAGCTAGCCCACACTTACTCAGCTTAAAGGGAACACTGCATTCCCTGGTAAGTATTTGGGTGAGAGACCTCCAGAGAATACCAAGGCTAGAGGCAGGCTATCAAACCACTTCTCTGAATGTCCTCCATGCCCCAGTAGGAGTCACCAGAGTTTGCTATGACTTCCAGGCATGGGTGTGTGCGCACACACACACAAGGAAAACAAAAATATGTGCTCAGTTTTAATTTCACTCTTCCCAGTTTCACATAGATGCCACACAAATGTTGATAGCCTCCCCCATTCTTCTGTACAGTTTTATAAGATTAAAGCATTGAATGTTGTTTGAGGGATGTATGATGCTGAACCATTTTCCCCACTTGTCTCCTGCCATAGTTGTATCTCTAACAGTGCTAATCACCACTTTGCAGCTGAGGGTGATGAGAAGTTAACATAATTGCAGCTGTAAAGGTCTCTTTTCCACCCTCTGAGTGAAACAAAAAGGTTTGCTGGATCTTCTGAGGAGAGTTAGTTTGCATAGTGGCTAAGAATTTGAGCAGGAAACATGGGTCAAATATGTCCTCAAATTGTGAATTAGCTAAGGGCTCTGACCTTTCTCTCAGCTGTAGTGCCCCATCCACAGTATTGCTGTCCCCCCATGTACAGTAATAACAGCCTACATTACAGGGCTTCTGTTAAGACAACAAAGATAAAGAAGAGAAACTGGGTAAGCCACAAGCTGACACCAGTATACCACACTCAACACTGTTAAGAGTATCTGTGGGAAGAGTGTCCCATAACTGAGATGCCGCCACAGAAGAAGCTTGTTTTGCATGGCTTTCCACCATATTTCAGGTAACAGTGGCTCACCAGACAGGGTCTCATATGAGGACTTTAGTAATCGGGTTGGTTTGTGTGAGAGTAGGCAGTCCTTCAGATATCTTGTTCTGGTACCGTGAAGGGCTTTAAAGGTCATAACCAGCATAACTAGGGAGTCAAACTGGATTTAAAATGTAGCCATTTTAAATGTAGCACTTCTTCTGTGGACCAGGATTGAACCTGATCTAAAATCTCTTGGTTGTCTTGTTCCTGAATCAAAGACCTTCACAGAAAAATTATCTGTTTTTAGTTCTGGTTTGGTTTGACACCTGACACAGAAGACACATATGCTTTTATAATGTATACCAGATAGTAGTCTTGCTGTGGTACATTGAACTAGTTATTCTAAGCTGTCTTCAAAGGCAGCACCATCTAGATCACATTGCAATAGTCTACCTTGGATGTGCTTAAAAGTTAGACAACCGCGGCCAAGTCCTGTTTCACAATGATAGTCCATAGCAGGTGAACCAGCTGAAGCTGGTCAGAAGTGCAATATGCCACGCCGGCGATCTGAGCATCCTGTTTTAAAAACACGCCCCCAACTTCAAAGATGTTATTTTAAGGGCACTGCAGGCTGACTCCTCAATCCTTGACTTGGTATAGAATCAACCATTAGTACATCCATCATGTCTGGATTGTACTTCAGTTTCTTGGCTGTTATCCAGCCTGTTCCCATATCCAGGCATTTGTTTAGACTAGAGATGTAAAATTTCCAGAAACGTTTAAGCTCGGAAAAAAACCTGTTTTTTGGGGGGAGAAACGGAATTTTTCGGGAAAATTAGCACTTCTTTTTTCTTTTTCAGATTGAAAGTCATTCTGTTACTTTAGGAACATAAAATATGACTATGGACATTTTTACTTGGCATGAAATTATCACAACTAGCATATTAAAAATATAGTGTATCCAAACAATTATTACAAACAGAATACCCACCCACATGCAAAAACAAAACTGAAACCTTTTTCTTTTCTTGTGACAATAGCACCTCCTAAAGGAAGAAATGCATCTTGTTCTTGCATTGGAGAGTTCAGTTTGTAACCTAGGACTTGCTTGTCCTCAGTGCACAGAAACTAGATCAATCTGATATCATACATATTTTTTAGAAATGATTTGGAAAATATTTGAACACCCGAATTTTTCCGGGTTTTTTCAGGGCCTTCACATCTCTAGCTTAGACCATCCCCTTCCTTACTGGATTATGTTGAAAAGGACATGTAGATAGTACTTCCTTTTGACAAATCATTTCTGGATTTTGGCCTTATTTTCTAAGCTGTCATAATACCCTTTGTCTTTATATTTATGGTAAGCACACAGGGTTTTTGAATATAATAAGCATATTGCCAGTTATTTGGAACTAGATATTCTGTCAAAACTTGATATAGTACAGCATCTTAACGTTTTCTCTGCCTTGCATCCACTGTTTTCTGCTCTTCCAGAATAGAAGCAAATCGAACTGCTGCTGGTGTAGGTGATATATACAGACATGCTGGGATTCCTGAGCGTTCACAGCCTACAGGGTTGAGCATGGTAAGTATTACTGGAGAATTGCTGGTCAATATGTGGCAGGTCCCTCAGGTTGGATTTCAATTTTGTGGTAGGTTTCTTAGCCTCTAGATTTTATGAACAATTACAGTATGTACTGTGAAGCATTATTTTAAGGGATCTAAAGAATAATTGGAGCTCTGAGATCAGGAACTAATATTTGTAAGTAAAAGTATGTTTAATTTATAGGCTCTGATGGAAGCAGTTGGGAACAAAAATTCTACGTTAATGGCAAAGAAGGCTCCGACAATGCCAAAACCACAGTGGCATCCCCCTTGGAAACTGTACAGAGTAAGTAGTAAATGCTCTACACAACTAAGTCTTGAGAAAATAAATATTAAATATTTGAAATATTTCATAAATATTAAAAGCAATTTTTAGTTTTCAGAAGAAGAAGAATCTTGATTGCAAAAGAGTTATTAGTGTTGATGGTATACTGTCACATGAGCAGAGGTCCATCAGTGGCTATTAGCCACAAGGTATAGATAGGAACTCACAGGCTGGGGCAGGTGATGCACTGTATTCTTGGTGCTTGGGGGGGGGGGCAACAGTGGGAGGGCTTCTAGTGTCCTGGCCTCACTGATGGACCTCCTGATGGCACCTGGTATTTTTGGCCAATGTGTGACAGAGTGTGGACTAGATGGGCCATTGGCCTGATCCAACATTGGCTTTTCTTATGTTCTTATGTTTCACCTAAGTAAAGTTTAAGACTAGGGCCAAGAATATCCCAAGTCATAAAGGGGTTTTTTGGGGCTTTTTTTAAAGTCTGGCTCTTCTAATTGTCTATTGGTTTTGGAGATTTTTTTGGGGGGAAGGAGTGCAAAAGTTTGGTATAAGGCATGGGACATAGTGCCTTGTTAGTCCTGGGATGGTCACTGTCAGTTTGTGGTTCTTTAGTATGTTTTTTTAAAACTGTCCTTACTGGCTCAGTTGTAAATTGAGCAGAAAGACAATCAAGGCTTACTTGAAACTGTGGATTATAATGCAGGAGAAGGAATCTGAGTCAGTGTATATAATAATTGTTTTGGTCATGGATGCTATAGTGCTACAAAATTAGAATCAGACTACCAGGATGTGTGTGGATTTTTGTATACTGAAAGGGGTAGCTGAATTGGAACAACTGCATTTGATGAAGATCATTTTTCCTGTACATAATATTCTGATACAGTCCTTCACCTGAGGTTAATAAATTATGAGCTACAGAGTATGTCATGACCAGTAGTCAAGACAGTACACAAACAGTGAGGTCCATCTAATGGTGAATGGTATAGCCTTGGAGTTAAACGCATAACCAGACTATCCATTGACAGAAACTGCCTTGTTTTATGTAAGCGTTTAAGCTGTACATGCTCATGTTTTGGTAGATAAACTTTAACCTGCAAGATCGTCTTGTAACATCTGCAGGTTATCAGCGGTCACTTGGGCTGGGTGAGATGTATTGCAGTAGAACCTGGCAATCAGTGGTTTGTTACTGGCTCTGCTGACAGAACTATAAAGGTAAGAGACCTTGAAGAAAATGCATGTGACATTTATATTGTTTCTAGGTACCTATAAATGTTTCTTCGGTAGTCCTCTGCTACACATTTTATTGCTTTCCTTTGATGTCCAAAATTTTGAGTTGTGCCTTGTGTCAAAACTAAGGTTAGCATTCGTACTAAAGTTGTCAGATTTTTCTGCTTTCAAGTAGGGATACTGTTTATATGCTAGTTAGGTCTTTGAGCTACTGATCTCAAACAAATTGGCAGGCCTTTTACTGGATGTTGATGCCTTGTCATTACAGATCTGGGACCTTGCTAGTGGAAAACTAAAACTGTCTTTGACTGGCCATATCAGTACAGTTCGAGGTGTAATAGTAAGTGGAAGAAGCCCATACCTGTTCTCTTGTGGAGAAGATAAACAGGTGAAATGCTGGGATCTTGAATATAATAAGGTAAGTTTAAACATATTGGCAGCAACTGATTTTTTTTCTGCAATTTAAAGTCACACAGCAGCATCCAGTTTTAACTGAAATGTTCTTTATCTATGTCAATAGGTTATTAGGCATTACCATGGTCACTTAAGTGCTGTGTATGGCTTGGATCTGCACCCAACAATAGACGTGCTTGTAACATGTAGCAGAGACTCAACTGCACGAGTAAGTAAATCAGACATTATTACGATGCCTTTGAACATACTTCTGTACACAAGATGAATTTTACATAAGTGCCTTTGCTAGCTGCTTCCATTTCAAAAGGTATAAATATTTCTGATGTCTCAAGTATGACGTTATTCTTAGGTCAAACATGAATCTCTCTGACAAACTTGGCCTTTGGCAGGATCAGTAGATGAGTTCTATATCTTACATACTGATAATAAGGAAACAGGTTACACTATCATATGTGAATATTGGCTCTTTCCCCTATTCTCCTCTGGTTCTGGGCTGTAGAGAGCTGACCCAGGGCATCCTCCCTGGCCCATATCCCAAGCCTTTATGAGGGCAGCCCAGTGAGTGTTCTAATCCTGTAGCTCTTCCCCCATCTCCCCAGAAGATTGCAGCTCCCACAGGAGTTGAAGGAATGCTGTGGCTTTGCCTTGGGTTTGGCTGCAGCCAGTCTGGTCTGACCCTGATGATGGTCACTTGGCATCTGGGCATTCTGCCCCTCCCTTGCTGCTCCAGTGGGGCACCAAGACTCAAGTGACAGTGAGGCTGTCCCCTATCCCTGAGCCCACCGTGGAGAACCAGGAACATTGGCACCTGGAGACTGGCAGCTGCTTCTTGGTTCCCACTCACAGACCCCAGAGTGTGCTCATAGAAAAATTAATTCTTGCTTTCTTCATACAAGATGGTTTATATATTTTTATAGTTGTTTTTTTCCTAGGGAAATATTGACCTTTTCTGCATGCTTGAGTGACTCCTGATTTTCTTGGGAGTCGATCCACAAGCACTGAAATCAGCTTGGGCAGGGTTCTTCTGGACATCTCCTTTCCCTGTGCATTTTTACAGTTGTGGAGTCTGCTTATTTTCTTCTGCACATGGCTTACACAATGAGGTTTTTCAAGGAATGGTGCAATCATCAGTGGTGCCAAAGCACCCCCGCATTTTAAAAAATGGCCCTAAAATATCAATATAGTACTGTAGTGTTGTAATGATAGTTCAAGCAGGTTCTCTGAATTCCCAGTTTTCATTTTTTAAAAAGTAAGTTTCTAGCCCTTTCCCTCATGTAGATATAAGGAAAAAGGCGTATCTCTGCAAGGGGAGAGGCTAGAGACCTTTTTAAAAAAATGAAAGCTAGGAATTCAGAGAACTTGCTTGAACGTATCATTATACAACACTACAGTGTTATGCTGATATTTTAGGGCTCTTCAAAAAAATTGAAATTACTTGTTTTTGAGGGGGGAGAGGGAGTTGTTTAATGTTGAGAGTCCAGTCATTGAAAAATGGGGTGGAGGTGGGTGAGACAAAAAAAATCAATAGAAACATTACAGATTAGGAAAAGGCCAACTCAGAATCAGCTTCCAGAAAAACATTGGGATAAAAGAGCCCGGAAAAACAATAAAAAGAAGTAAAAACTAAAGGCACAAAAATGCACGTGGGAATCAGGGATAAACCAAAACAGTATGGGGCCAGAACTGATGAAAATGTGGAAAGGCCATTGTTTCCTTTTAAGACGTCGTTGTTCATTCGCACAGTTAAGTCTGAGTTTTCATGACCCCGTGGACCACATCACACCAGGCCCTCCTGTCTTCTGCCGTCCTCCGGAGTTTGCTCAATTTCATGTTCACTGCATCAATGATACTGTCTGACCATCTTGTCCTTTGCTGTCCCCTTCTTCTTTTATCTTGAGTCATTCCCAGCTTCAGGGTCTTCTCCAATGAGTGCTCCCTCTGATTATAGCATTTGTCAGTTAACTTCTTTTCTGATGCTAGTTTATTTAATTTGTTGCACTGATAGGCCTTAAGTGGATTACAATTTATTTACATGAAACGTACTGGTATGCAAAGATGAATGCATGTTTCTGTCTGTGGAAAAGAAGAAGAAGAGAAGAAAAGATTGGATTTATACCCTGCCCTTCACTTGGAGTCTCAGAGCGGCTTACAAACTCCTTTCCCTTCCCCTCCCCACAACAGACACCCTGTGAGGTGGGTGGGGCTGAGAGAACTCTGACACAAACTGCTCTTTTTCAAGGACAGCTGTGCCAGAGCTTGCAACTGACCCAAGGTCACATCAGCAGGTGCAAGTGGAGGAGTGGGGAATCAAACCCGGTTCTCCCAGATTAGAGTCCAGACACTTAACCACTACACCAAACTGGCTCTCAAAAGCTTGTGTGTGTGTGTGTGTGTGTGTGTTAAGGAACTTACTGCTAATATTTGCTGTTGTGTGTGGTATTTGCTACAGTTGCATGTGGTATTTGCTACTCACATTATTAAATGCTTTGTGGTAGTCTTTTTTAAGTAAAGGTTCACAAGTGGATCCATGGCTGCACTGTCAATAGGAGACTCAGTTGTTAATAGTATGTACTGGAAATAGTGTAGACTGAGGTATTTAAAGAGAGCGAACACAACATTAGTTTTCTTATAAAGAATTGTGAGTCATATCAACACACTTCTGATTGCTTTAATTTTTGTGTTTCATTAGATTTGGGATGTAAGAACCAAAGCCAGTGTGCATACATTGACAGGACATACAAATGCAGTGGCAACAGTGAAGTGCCAAGCAGCAGAACCACAGATTATCACGGGTATGGTGGATATTGTTTTATGAAAATGGAGCACCATGGAAGCAGCTTACTTAATGCAAATTCTCCCTAATGTTTGTGCTCAGGCACCGTCTTGTTTCTGCAATGCAGCCAAAACAAACAAACAAAATGATTTTGTATCACTTTGAAGGTTATTAGATTTACTGTAGACCTTCGTAGGCACCTGGATCGTGGCGGCGTGGCGGCACTGGTGTTGTTGGACCTGTCGGCGGCGTTCGACATGGTCGACCACCAGCTGCTGGCCCGCCACCTCGCCGACGTGGGGATTCAGGGGCTGGGTAGTCTCGGTGAGGAAGGACAGACTATAAATAAATGAAAGAAGGACTCTCTTTCTTCTCCCAGGAGTTCAATGGTCATGTGCAAAACAGAGTAGGAAATATCACCTATATTCTGGAAAACTGCTGAATCCAAAGACTGGAAATGCCTTTCAGTAATTGACATGGTAGCGTTTCATAATCCCTTCCAGTTGAACTTGAAGCTCAGGATTCTTTGGCCTACTATGTGGAAGGAACAATTTTTGTTTTATACCATGTCGTTTCTCGAGCCCTTATCCCAATAATCTACTATTTACTGTATTTCCGTGTGGTTGATAAGGAATGGGTGTTTCTTGCTCATTGTTGGAACGGCAAATACAATTTTATTCCGTTTGTAATTCCCTGGGATTTTTATTCATAATTTCTTAACTCCAGGAGTTCTTTAACACCTTGCTGTCAACTATTTTGATGAAACTGAATACCATTTCCCCTCCGTCAAGTCGCAGCCATCTTATGGTGGCCTCAGAGGGTTTTTAAGACGAGACATTCAGAGGTGATTTGTCATTGCCCACTTCCGCATGGCAACCCTGGACTTCCTTGGTGGTCTCCCATCTAAACGCTAACCAGGGCTGACCTTGCTTAGCTTCTGAGATTGGGCTAGCCTGGGCCATCCAGGTCGGGGCAGATGCTAAATACTAACTCGGGCCCTGCGGGACTTAGTGCAGTTCCGCAGGGCCTGCAAGACGGAGCTCTTCCGCCAGGCTTTCGAGGGGGAGCCGCCGCCGCCGCCACTGTTCCATCAATGATATTTCCAACCATCTACCCCATATAGTAGGGGTAGATGTCGCCCAATAGAGCTGGGGGAACATTCTTCCTGGTGCTTCTGCTGTAAAGAACTGCCGCCAATGTGGGATGTTGGCCATCTTGGATTTTATGTAAATTAATTAGCACCAAATTTTATGTCAGATATATTGTTTTATCATGTTGTTGTTTGTATGTACATTTTAACCTTTGTAAGCCGCCCCGAGCTGAATATTGGATGGGGCGGGATATAAATCCCAAAATAAATAAATAAATAAATAGATGAAGCTTTCATGGGCCAGAACACACTTTTTCAGGTGCAAGAAATTTTCAAAAATGGCAATGGAATGGGGAAACTTGAAAGCACAACAAAATTGAGCTGTATGGGTCTACAGCATACTTAGTTCTAAGTTTCTGTTACCTTGGTTACCTTCTTCAGTGCTTCTTTTTTATTACAGGAAGTCATGATACCACTATACGACTCTGGGATTTAGTGGCAGGGAAAACTCGTGTCACTTTAACAAATCATAAGAAATCAGTAAGAGCAGTTGTACTGCACCCAAGACAGTAAGTTTTTTTCCATTCATTTTATTTTTCAATGCTGATATAAAATGGCTATAGTCATCAACCTCTGAAATTTGTGGAAAACTAGGTTGTCTTCCTGTCCCCTTCCCTTTGCTAAAAAGTCAGATTTGAGGGGGAGTACAGAAAAAGTATTATGAAACACTTGCTCTTTTAGCATTATGAGTGAAATGCTTTCTTAAGACAAGGTTTTGCTTTAGATGTTCTTTACGCCATCACACTGCTTTCTAACAGTGATAAGACTACATATTCTGTTTGTTAGATTACAGTGCAATTCTGTTCAAAGTTAATTCTAGTCTAAGCCTAGTGGGTTTACACTGGAGTAACTCTGCCTAGGAATGTGAAATTCCTGTATACTTGTGGCAACTCTTAAATCCTCTTGCCCACTTAAGACTCCACCATCTTCTGCACCATATGAAAAAACTGGTATATGTTTGAAAATACGTATGCCAAATCAAGAAACAACCTGTCCTGTGAAAGAGTAGAGAGATTATGTCAGTCCATGCAGATATATGCTAAGCATGCAGCAAAAATCTTTAGAGCTGATGTAGTAACAGAAATGGTAGAGTTGCTGTTGAAAAGTACTGTGTAACTCCCTGTGTAACAGGAAACTAGTTGCACTTGAAGTATGGTTTGATCCAGAGAAGTGTGAGCAGTGTTCTCATGTGTCATAAGTTTTCTGTGCCCAGTGTACAGCAGAATTCTATGCCCATTCACTTCAATGGACTCAGAAGGGGCTCAGCTCTGCTTAGGATGGCACTGATGGTCTCTCAGTCCTCCCAAATTGTGCTCCTGAAATTGTCACCTTGTGATGCAGCATTTGATATGGTGCAGGGGTCTGCAGCCAGAAAGGAAAATTGGCACACACCCATTTGCCTGCACCCCAGTACCTTCTTCTTGAACGTGGGGGTTTGGTTGTGAATCCAGGGTTTACCAGTTATGCTTGGTGCTTACCATGGTAGTATTTAAAGAAAAATTAAACCTGAATTCAGAACCTGAGGACAATTGTTTCAGATAACTAGCGTTTACATTGGCAGATTTTTCCCCCTTATTTCATGTATATGTTTGCACACTTAGGCAGCTGTAATAAAATGGTATATTAAAATTATTAATCGTATACTGTCATTGTTGGTCTATCAGACTATTTACAGAATACTTTCTGACGCTAAACACAACTCTTGTTACAGGTACACATTTGCATCTGGTTCTCCAGATAACATTAAGCAGTGGAAGTTCCCTGATGGAAACTTCATCCAAAACCTTTCTGGTCATAGTGCTATTATCAATACACTGGCTGTGAATTCAGATGGAGTTCTGGTGTCTGGAGGTACAGTGGGAATGTTACAAATAGTTTGTATGGAGTTGGGCATTTTGATAGATCAAAAGGTTGGACAAGTAATTTTTAAACTAACTTTAATCATAACAAAACAAATTAGTTAACTGTTACTGTGAAGCAATGCTACCAACTCCTTTTTTTTTAAAGTATTCCAACATCTTAATGAAGTTGTTAACAACCCTGTCCTGAGAAATGTTTAGGCTGCACTGTAAGGGTATTATTTGTTGGGGCTTTTAATGGGGTGAGCTGTGGTTGTTTCATTGGAGAGAGAAGA
>NW_015165245.1:416354-423689 GCF_001447785.1 Gekko japonicus | reverse complement strand
GCTCTTAACCACTACACCAAGCTGGAATTTGCTAATGAGTTTTATTGTATTATAGGGAGCTTTACTTTAGAAATGTAAACTGGCTTGAGGCAAAAGGGCAAGGTAGGATGTAAACAATGGACTAAAAAACAATAATAAACAAGTTAGGCAAAGTTTCTATAAATGCTGAACGGTTAACTGTTTTATCCTGGAAAAAACCAAAAGCTTGTTTGGAGATGAATGCAGATTTAGCAAGTGGCTAGCTAGGCTTTGCTGTGCTGCTAGGTTTGCCCCTGACAGTTATACGAGGCAAAGAGCATTCACACCTGTTCTTGCTAACAAATGACATGATGGAATTTTTTAAAAGGTATGCTGCCACTTCATTATGACATTTCTGGCTTCATAGAATATTTATCTCAGGTCAAATATCAGGCAGTTGATTAACTAACAGTATTTGGTGAAATGATCAGCTTACCAAGTCCAAGTTTGGGTAGGTAGGATCTTTCTTCCTTCTTAGGTGTTCTTTGTGTGATGGGTCTTTGAAGACATTTCAGAACGCACTGCCCCCCTTAGTAAGGGGGAGTGAACCCACAATGGCAAATGACACCAGCGCTGAAAGAACTTAACTGGCTCCCAGTTGAAATGTAAAGTGCCACTTTTAAGTTTTCAAAGACTTAAGCAGGCTGTGCCCAACATGTCACGTGAATCTCTTTGTGCGTAGTGTTCATCAGGGAAGGTCTTGCTCCAAGTTCTGTCATCTAGGGTCAGATTGGAAATTAAGAGCAGGGCCATTTTTAGTAACTGTGCTCCCATTACAGAACTCATTCCCAAGGGAAGCACATGCCAGTGTGGAAACAGGTCTTATTATTCCAGAAAGCATTTTGGGGAATAGTGATTAATATTTAACAGTTGCTTCAGCTGCTGTTCATTAGTTGTTTGGAAGCTGCTATAGGATTCTGTTTTAGATGTTGGATTTTAGGATGACGTCTGTAGCTTCTGCCTTCAGGGTTCTTTATGGGCAACTCATGGCACATTATAACAAACTAAACTATTAATTTGCTTTATTATAAACCCACTTTTCCAGGTCTGTGCCAGCTTTCTAGGTTACTTCTGGCATTCCTTCTTATTAACGGTGTGTTCAGTGTAGATCTGCTATGGCCCTTACAGATGTCTGGATCAGGGGTCAAGCTTTATAGGGTTTCATCCAGTTAAACAAAACCCAGTAAGAAATTGATACCTATCATGTCAAATTACTTCGTTTTATAACAAAGAAGGACTTGCTAACATGGATTTTTTAAAAGAGTTCTGATACCAGCTTTCCCAGTAGCGGTATATCAACAACTTTTGTGTTCCAAAGGTTGTATAATGTCATGTTTGTTTTTCAGCTGACAATGGTACTATGCATCTTTGGGACTGGAGAACTGGATATAACTTCCAGAGGGTACATGCGGCTGTACAGCCAGGCTCATTGGACAGTGAATCCGGAATATTTGCTTGTGCGTTTGATCAGTCAGAAAGCAGAATGCTTACTGCTGAAGCTGATAAAACTATTAAAGTCTACAGAGAAGATGATACTGCGGTATGGAAAACATTCTTTATAATACTATTAGGGTCTTAAGTTTTATATATAACCTGGGATTAGGATACTTGTAGGAAAGGTTTACTGGAAGCATTGAGCTGAAAAGATGCTTTCCTTGACTTATTAACTGAACAGAGGCAGCATGTCTACTTCTGTTGCAAACAGATATTAATGAGATAGAGAAATCTCATAAACAGCCATAATTGTAAACTGAAATCAGTTTGGTTACTATGTTGTAGCCTTCTAACAACCAAGTGAAATGAGTGAGATGTCCTCTCCCTCATGAAAAGAGAATAACACCTTTAGCTCCAAACCTAGAGATATGGTACCCTTTAAAAAGCAGAAACTCTGCTTGTTTAAAGGTCAGAAACTCCCCAGGTTATTTATCTGGAATCACTGATCAAAGGAAATTGTTTATCATATTTTAATTTTAGATAAGATTTACATTGGGAAGCTTGCACAATTGTATATGTTACCTGATTGTATACTTTTCCAGCTTCAGTGAGATTTTCAACTCCTTTTCCCCTTATAAGCAAACTAAGGGCTGGAAAGCTCTCTGTATCCTGTGTGTCTCACTTTGATGCATTTCTGGTCCCATTAAAGTTGCCAGAGAAGCAGAACATTGATCTGGAATACTGTCATCGAATCCCTGCTTAGCTCGTAACTAACTGAAGTCTCCTTCCACCATCTGTAGAAAAGAAATAATGGCCTCCCTCGTGAGGATTTTCTTTAGATAAAGTCTAGTGCCTGTGTCTCTGTGTGCAGGCTTTACAATATGTTTCTGCCTCTATAATGCATACTTCTGGCACTGTTTTATTGGACTAAACTGATTCTCCCCACACACACGACATTGTTTTTCATATTGTCCTTTTAAACTGGGGGAATAATAGTGTGAGGTTGCATGTCACGTGGGACTGCACAATAAAATACACTGCAGCTGATATAAAACATGAGACCATCGCTTGTGTAGAAGTTAGAAAGCAGGCAAGAATTCTGATATGCGTATTTTTAATGCTTTTAGACTGAAGAAACTCACCCTGTCAGCTGGAAACCAGAAATCATCAAGAGAAAACGATTTTAATGAGAATCCACCTGCATAGCTGTGCCATAATCCTGACTCTGACTAGGACTACAAAGCCTGAACTCTGCTAAAGTCATTGCTTTGCTCCGTTTACAGTTTTTATATTACATATGGCTTCCCTCTAGGACTTGTCCTTTTCCCTGATCCCAGAAAATCAGATGCAGCTGTTAAACTCCTCTGAAGAAGTCAGAGTTTGTTTTTCATAAAATGGTAATGTGCTGGTGATTGATTAGTCACAAAATGTGTGCTTGTCATTCTGTGCACACAAGGTGATGCGAAGTTTTTCCCCTCTCTTTACCCCCTCTCTGCCCTTCAGCTGGAGAATTAAATATTTGGAAAAATGAAGAGGATTGCTTTTTATTCCACTGTTCTTAGTTGGTTCGATGACGCTGAAGTATAAAACAATCAAGGAAGAAGAAAGGTCCATTGTATTAATGATTTTATTTCCTTAATACAATGAGCTGGAAGGCACTAAAATAGAAATTTCATCTCTACTTTGTTCCTGGGCTTCAACAACTAAAATGTAGAACTGAACTTCTGTGCTTTAAACGTGGTGAATGTGTTTTGTTCTGTTTCAAAGTCATGGTTTTATTTTTGCTCCTCCTCTATCAGAATTCTGTGTAAACTTTTAATGAAATAACCTCTAAAATATTTTGTGTCTGTTCTGTCTCCTTTTTTGATATTACTTAGCAAAAGTATGTAAACTGAATGAAAACATAATACTACTCAAAAGGTGCTAAAATATGTTTAGCATAGGATTTTTTTGGGGGGGTGACAGGGTGCCGCTAATTAAATTAAATGTTAATCCACCCCACCCCAATCTTCCCTTTCAGCCACTTAAGCTCCTTACCCCGGGCCAGGCTTCCCAAGTACTTACTGTGATTTGGCGGGGGACACAGACGTCTTCGCAGGATCATTCCCGCGTGGACAACAGACACGCCGCACCATGCTGTCGCCAGGAAGTGATGCCGGGTGATGCTCTGGCAATGGGGCTGGAAACTCGATGGTTCCCCCCGCCAATCCCAGTCAGCTGCATAAGGAAGTGGGAGCAAGGGCTGGCAGGAGTGACTCAAGTTCCCTCTCTCCCTCACTTTCCCTGGCCCTACCTCCTCTACCTCATGTCTCTTTAAGTGCAGGTGTGTGCTGCTGCTGCTGCAGTGTGACTCAGGGAGGGAAGGGGAGGTATTTAACGGTTTTGAAAATGTAACATCAGATAAACTTTCATAAACATGAGATGATAGTAAATAATTATCAATAAATTAGTAAAACATCTATAACACAATTCTAATCAAAAAGGTCTTTGTTTTGAGCAATACAATTTAAAACAGGGTACCAAAAATTATAATAAGAGAGGCAGAGTAAGGGTCTTTATTTGAGATTTGTATCGTTATCCTTTCCATTGTGAGATAATCCCATCTGTTCCTGTACCAACTCTTCAGAATTGGGCGTGAGGGAGATTTCCAGGAGGAGGCGATTGCAGACATCGCAGTGGTGCATAATATAGAGACCAAATCTTTCTTAACCTGGGGGATTTGGGTTAGGGTTTAGCAACATTGAGTCAGGGTGTAATGGAGAGGCCTGTGATGATAGAAATTTGGTCTTGAACAGAGGACCAAAAATTTTGGATGAGAGGGCAGGACCACCAACAGTGGAGAAAGGAACCAGGAAATCCACACCTTTTCTAACACATGGGTGAGTAGGATGAGTTCATACAATGAATCTGCAGTGGAGTACAGTACGAGCGAGCCATAACTTTTTTAAAAAACTAGATATTGTTAATGATCTTGGAATGATTAATAGAGAAATTCCAGATAGAGGACAATTGGCTATTGGATATAAAAGAAATGCCTTCCTTATGCCAAGCCTTGACATAAGAGGGAAGAGGAGAACTAGAAACCGAAATTAAAAACTTATATAAAATGGATATTAGACCTGTAGAACCCTTTCGATTTTGCAAGAGCAGATGTTCAAAGTCAGTGACCTCTGTATGAAGTCTGCTCTTGAGCAACAGAAAATCTACCAGGTGTTTGAGTTGAAGGTATTTGAACCAAGGTAGAGGAATATTAGCTTTATGATCCAAGGATAGTTTGTCTAAAATAAGACCATTTTTAAGAACCTCAACCAATTGAGACAATTTGGAAGACCTCCAACATGTAAATGAAATAGGAGAAAGACCTGGGATGAACCAAGCTTTGCACAGAAGACCTCCCCTTCCCTCACTGAGTCATGCCACAGCAGCAGCACATGCCTGTAGCGTGGGGAGGGCTAAGGTTCATCCGTGGGGGCACTGCCCCCCAAAGGGCCCCTCGTGGCTACCAGCCTGGGCAGAGTTTCTGATGCTGCTTTCTGACTTCAGCCCTTGGCATTGTATGGAATCCTGCTCTGTTGGGTTCCTTGACCTCCAGGAGCAGCTCTTCAGGGTGTGCACAGGGCTGTACTGAAACAAGAGGCTAGAAAAGCCTGGATACCCACTTTGGATCCCTAATACTATTCAGAGATTAAGCCTGAGATGGATATGTCACAATGCTATCATTTTAACTGTTTCAGTCTTGTACAACTTGCAAAAATTGCACTTATCTTTAGCATCTGTATACTGTTATGTTAACAGGATTTGTTTGACAGCTCCCTGTTAATATTACTAGTGACATTCGAGGTTTGTAGCATTCTCTGTTATCAACCTAATTCCCATAATATATCTGTAACTAATAATTCGTAAGCTGTCATTAACTTACCCAAAAGTTATGCGTTTTTGAGAAATGTTCCGTTACAGTTAATGTATCTCACACGTGGCAAAGAGATCAAGATGGGTAGCCATGTTAGTCTGTCCATAGCAGTAGAAAAGAGCAAGAGTCCAGTACCACCTTAAAGACTAACACAATTTGTGGCAGGGTATGATCTTCCATGAATCACTGCTCATTTCTTCAGATACAGCTAGAATGTGAATCCATCTGTCCTTTTAATTGGAGAGTAGAGTGATTTCAGATGCCGAATGACGATAGCAGGTGAATGACATGGATTAGATGTGATATGCAGTGGGGTAGTAGGTGTAGAGAAATCAGCATTGGTAATGAGACAGGAAACCTAGGTTTCACTTCAGTCCAGGAGGATGCATTGTCTTGAGCTTCATTATCAGTAGCAATTCAGTCTCTCTAATCTCCGTTTGAAATTTCTTTGTAAGAGAACTGCTACTCTTAGGTCAGCAACTGAATGATCTTCTTCGTGGTCTCTGTGCATCATACCTTTGGGCTATACTGTGCCTGTGCCGTCCTCGTTAGGTTCCTCTTGAAAAGCGAAAGAGATTTTTGTGCCCGCTCCCCAGTCACGCACCGGCCACACTGCGCATGACTAAGGGAGGGGCACGGCAATCCCACCAGTTGTCTTCTGACCCCCACGCTGGTAGGATCTCTGCTTCGATCGGTAAAACTTTTTGGCCTTCACCCCTATTTCTTTTTTTCTTCTTCAAAGTTAACTCTTTTTTTTCTTGCTTTCTACTAGTGAAAGGGGTCGCAAAGAGTTGGACTCGACTGTGCGACTGAACAACAACAACAACTAGTGAAAGGACATTGTTGCTATGATTTTCTCTTAACTTGGACTTAGTCCTTTGGTTCCTTTTTGCAGACCGTGTGTGTGTGTCCCCTTCCGGCCTATGGCCAAGAGGTGGGGTTTCTTTAAACGGTGCCTCAAGTGTGGTAGTAAAATCGCACCCCCAGACGGACACTCACTTTGCCTTCTGTGCCTTGGGGAATTGCACCAAGTGGACTCTTGTGCACATTGCGCAAAGTACTTGAAGCAGACGAGAAAGAACAGAGGTGCTAGACTTCGCATTGTGCTTTTGGAGTTAGCGCTCTCACCGATGTTGTCACAGGACACTTCGGGACATACGTCAATGTCGACACCCACTTCGGCATCGATAGCTGCGCTGTCCTCGATACCCGCTTCGGCATCAACAGCTGCATTGTCCTCAATACCGACTCATTCATATGTCGACCGCCCGATGCTGTGTTGTGCTCTGACCACATAGTCTTCCCTGCTTTGCACTATACCAAAGAGAGAGGGTAGCCCAGGGAAGCAAGGAAAGGCCAGGCCCTTGGGTTGCCAACTTTCCAGGGATTCCCCAAAGATTGGGGATTCTATCTCCAAATAGAGAGATTCCGCCAGAGGGGTCTCACTGTCTCTCTAAAAAGGCAGTGACGATTCCGTGGGTGGTGGCAGAGGAGTGAGATACGCCCATGGGACAAGGGTGGGAGGCAAACTGCTGAGTTGTAAACTGGAGCCCATTTCACCATGGTAGGCAACTAAGCTTGGTTCAGACAAAGGCCTTTGTGAGGAACTCATTGGGGCCAGTCCTGATTAGGGTTGCCAGCTCCAGGTAGGGAGATTCCTGCATATTTTCTGGTAGAGTCTATGGAAGCCAGGGTTTGGGGAGGGAAGAGGCCTCAGCTGAACAGAATGCCATACAGCCCACCTTCCAAAGCAGTTATTTTCTCGGGGGGGGGGGAGATCTGTTTTCTGGAGTTCAGTTGTGATACCTGGTGATCTTCGGGCTCCAACCGGAGGTTGGCTGCCCTAGGCATAGCAGTCAGTGCTTTAGAGCAGGCTCTCCTAGATCCAGGTTCTTGCTGTAAAAGCTGAGTGGGTGATTTTGGACCAGTCACAGACTTTCAGCCTAACCTATCTCACAGGGTTGTTGTGCAAG